>NC_062969.1:22264280-22367912 GCF_023119035.1 Salvia hispanica
GTTTAATCCCATTTTTGTATTCCATGTGTTCCTTTTCTATTACACATTTCTTCAATTTCAAATTTTTATTTTAATTCTTAAATGGGATGGACAAAGGTATATAGTACTATTAACCTCATTTTTATTAATAAATGCTAGTAATATATAGTACATATAATACCAAAAATGGAGATTCCCCAAATTAATTTACAAGAGATGCTATTACTAGCACATATATAGAATTATCAAATTTAAGCAGCCGGAGCATAATCGTAGTCCACGTCATCATCGTCGCCTCCACCTTCCAGCGGCGGCGCGTGGTCATAGCTGCACCTCGGTCTTCACCGGAGGCGAGCCATGTAGAGATGACGGCCATTTCTGGGATTTGGGTTGAGAATTTGATCAAACAGTTGGAATGCTAGTAGATTTGGGTGGATTTGTGAGGAGATTACGCCGCGTTTGGCGCATATTTAAGGTGTTGAAAAAGGCGGAGACGGTGGTTTGAGTGTGGAGAGCCGACGCTGCTTACAGGTGGCGCTGCCACGTCGGAAATTGGGATTTTGTGATGTATGTTTCTTGTGGGAGGAGTGTGCCAAATATTTGTGTGGGTGGAAATTGTTGTGTGCGCTTTGTGGAGTGGGAACCTTGAAAAGCAAGGTATATCAATCTATATGGGAATATGGGATTCGAATTTTTGGATATTTATATGTTTTAATTGGGGATTTTTTTTAATTTTTTATTTGTTTTATACTCACTCAGTCTACTATTGAGCCATTTCTAGCGTGAGTTTTAAGAGTTAAGAAAAGTGGGTGAAAAAAAGTTAGTAGAAGGTGGAACCCTATTAATATTTATGGTAAAAGTGGACCGAGACTCCTATTTACTGATGATTAAAATGGCAAATATGACTCTTATTTGTGGATCGAATGGAGTAGTAATTTAGTACTATTATTTATTCAGTGTTATAGTGACTTGAAACCATCTTATAAGTCGAAGGTGAACGTGAATATCAATTAATTTTTGCTTCATTGGACATTTTGTTCTTCAATTTTGAATAAACTAAGCATATTTGTTTTTGTTTTTTCCTTTTTGAGTAGAGGATGTAATTAGGATTAAAGATTACCATAGTTTCTTCTTACTTTATATATAAAAAGTGTTTTATATCACTAAATTACAATACTTGTAGTAAATTTTCAAGATTAATAACGTTTTTTTGTCCCTAACCTAATCTCAAAATTGTTTTCAGAAAGTGTTACCAAGTTTGTATTTCCAATAATATTGTTGATTTATTTTAAACAGAATCGATAATGTTTTTTTCTTTATAGTCACTAAACCTTTTAAAAAAGGATTGATAATGATATTTTTTCTCTCTCTAGTAACTCAAACTCTAATTAATATAGGATTATATGAAAAACTTATTTTCACTAATTAAAATGTGTTTAATTAATACTCTCTTGTCTTTAAAAAATATAAACTACTTTCTTATCATATCATCCATCTCTGAAAAATATAAATTTTCTAATTTTAGAATAATTAAACAACATTTACCCCTACACAATATTTTATTTACAATCCATAGCATCCGTATTATGAACTAAATTAATTTAATAATAACATAATTGGTGGAGTATAACTTTGGTTATTTGATTATACATTATGATTTGACTTTTTTTAACACTACCCATATAGCGCTTATAGTATACTCCATATTCCGATGTATCTAATAAACCTCAAGTTTTACATTAAACACGTTCTTAATTTTAGGATTTGTTTGTATATATGCTACCCAGGCACCGTAAACACTCTAACATTCTAACTAAAAAAAACTAATTTGTTTAATCATATTTTAGGTTACTCCTCCGTTATCTAAAAATAACAATATTTTCATTTTGATCGTTCCTAAAAATGAAAACTTTTAGAATCTTTCTATTTTAGAGCATGGACCATCAATCCATTCTCTACTTCCACTACGTTTTCTCTCATTTTTTTCCTTACTCTTACTTTACCAATTTTTCTTACTTATTTTACCAATTATGCATTAAACTAGCGTCGTTCAAGCGCTTCTATTTTTTTTTTTAAAAGGAGGAGTATCATTTTCTATTTATAATTTATATAGTACAAGTAGAGTTCGTATAAGCTACAGTTCCATATTCACCAGTAACAAGTTTTTTGACAAAATGTTTATTTAATAATTAAATTTTTAAAAATTATACTATTTCCTAATTTTAAATTTATCAATTTTAAAAAAATTAAGTACTACTACTACTATATCATAATCTGGTGCAATAAACTCTTGTCAATAATTACGAAAATTGAATTAAAACATAGTACTACAAAATTGAAATCAAAGACATAACGACAAACACCTTCTTCAATAACACTATGCTATATCAAAACGCCAAACACCTTCTTCTTTAATCAAAATCATGCTGCTGGAGCATAATCATAATCCGCATCATCATCGTCGCCGCCACCTTCAGCAGATACTGGCGGCGCGTAGTGGTAACCTTCGTCGTCGCTACTAATGGGGAGGAGTGAAATGGCCATTTTGAAATTTTGGGTTTGGAATTTAGTCGAACAGTTGGTGGGAGATGGAGCTGCTGCTGTTTTCTTGAAAATGTGGTGAGTTTGAGTTGAGGGGACTGGTTGTTGCAGAGTCCCATATTTATGGACTGTTTGGCATGAGGCGGAGCGTGGCGAATCTGGTTGATTGGGGTAGGGAAATGTGGAAAGCCGACGCCGATTACAGGTGGTGCGCCACGTCGGAGATTCGTTTTGTGGAGTGGGGTTTTTGTGTGATTTTGCTGTGGGTGGCTTGATGAGGAGTGTGGCAAATTTGTGTGGTGTTTTATGCTTTATTTGTGGGTATTGAAATCTTGAAAAAGAAGGAATGGATTATATTCCCATGCAAAAAGATGGAATGTGTTTTAGTAATCTTGAAAAAGAAGGAATGGATTATATTCCCATGCAAAAAGATGGAATGTGTTTTAGTGTAGTTTTGAATTGGAATTGCAAGTTGGATATTCCCAACTTAGCATGGAGCAAGTTACAGGGGTTGTGACTCGGAATCTAAATGACGAATCCGAGGTGAGATTGGGGATTGACTAATCTCATCGTCGGTCACTAAAGGTCGAAAAATTATACTCTAATAAATTTGGTTGTTAGAGATATTGTGACTCGAGCCGAGTGTGAATGATTAAAGTTAACTTTCATCTTCATCCACTATCATCCACTGTTAGCTATGACGTTGGTCTTCTAGTAACAATGATTTTTTTCACTATGTCCCACAAAGTCTCATTTTGATGCAATTTGTGGTTGCCATAATTTGCAATAGAATGAAACATAATTAACTTTTAAAGGAAATTGGGATTTAATTCTTATCATTCAAATAGCTATATTCATTTTTTTAAGTAGTGCTTGTATGTATAAAAACAGGTTAATTGTTTCTCTTGTAATAAAATGCTTCCATTTAATTAGTAGATTGGAGGTTCAAATGGTATCCAACCAAGTGTGTGACATATAAGTCGCACTATTAAATAAACATAGCAATTCATGAAAATCGAACAAAAATTGTTACTATTGTTAATTAGATATTGGACATTGTCATGGCCCATTACTGCTTGTCACTGATGTGAATGGGCTTTACAGGTGGGCCTTCCTTCCTATATAGTAAAATGCAGCCAAGCCCAAATTCCATATTCAATACTTCATTGCAAAATGATAAAATTAATAACTTAGTTTCTTGGAAGAAAAAAATACCCCTTGATTATACTCTCAAAACAGTAAATACATTGGAGTAAAGTATTTTAATGGATTTCTAAAGGAAATAAAATAACCTACTTTCATTTTTTTCATCAATTATGATTAACCTTCTTGATTAAATAGCTATTTTGATTTTCATCTTTATTAATAATGCTAAGTGATAGACATACAAAATTAGGAAGAACTAGATTAACTTGTATATGATATATAAATAATTCAAGGTATATTATATATCTGCTATGTAAAACAAAAAGTATAGCATGTGATGTGGTGGGGTTGAGATGTAGCAAATAGGGTAAATAAATAGGGTAAATATTACATTATGAGTCCAAAATAATGACATATAGTGAAAATGGTTTTGATACCAATAAAGGCATGAGTGGAATCCATGTAAGTTGTTTTTACATTGAATTTACCCATTCGTACATTTCTCAATAAATATGACTATGTAGTTTCCCAACCACAATATTTTAGGGTGTCTTAATTAGGTATCTAGACATCCAATGTCTAACTCCATATCTTTGTCATTTTGTTCGTTTTAACTTCATCAGATTTCATATGTTTTTTGCATATATAAAAAGACAAATATATTTTTTCAAAACATCTAAAAACACACAAGAACTAAGTATTTTTTGCATTCGTGAGTTTGACTTCATTTTCAAGGTGTTGTATATAATTTCTAGGTGAATTATTTTGCAAGTTTAATTTGGCATAAGTTGATATTTTGTTGGCTAATAAGTTGATTTTCTGGATTCGATGTGAAATTGAATGTACCATTGAAAATTTTCTTGATAATAGATTTTCAACGGTACCAATAATGTTTTATTTTGATCATCATAAAGTGATCAGAAAATTAATTTAAAACTTGTTGTTACGTAACTATATCCTCTTTTTTTTGCCAAAATTAGATTCTTGAATCATCCATCACAATCAATTTTTTAATGGGAAATAAAAGCTCAAAACAAAGCATGCATTACACAAGTAATAAGCATGCTAGAACATGTTCAAAATACACAAAAATAAAAGCATTAGTTAAAATTCAAAATTAACCTATACTTCTTGTAGTTACAACTAAATTAGTTTAGATTAGGATTATTAAAAGATGAGAAAAAATCGAGGTATTCATACTTCAATTTCATCATTGTGTATTTGTGTCATAGTTGGGGGACCTGCTAACCTAGTGACTGACAGAAGCAACATTGAATTCTATAATAAACCAATAATAAATGAGCAACTTGAATAGGTCCAATTTCTTCAATAATAGGGTAGATAGCTAAATCAATTGTGTGAACCCTCAAAGGACCACTTCTAGATTTGGGGTGCCCAATATTAGATGCGCAAATCTAATTACTTCTTCAGACATTATTTCAATTTAAACCTTTTGGCATTACATTTTGTAAGTTACAAGGGTTTCATATATAATGAGATAAAGATATAAATTTATGGGAATCCAAATTAAAAACCATTTGATATGTGGGGTAATTCATCAAATTTATATAGTAGTAAGTTTTCCCATGGGATTCTAATTTAAAATCCATTTATTATTAACATGTGGGGAGTTGGGACTTTTGTTCTAATCGATTTGGACCAGGTTTTCATCGACTTAAATTATATTAGAAATCCATGAATTGAAACGTGAAACCAACTAGTTTTAACCTGAAACTTCTTGAACTTCGTTAGATACAATACATTATTAATGCGTATCATGAAATTAACTTTTCGTCATTAGTCACATCGAAACATTGTCCCACTCTTGACACCCCTCGCATAAAACTCACAATCACATTTATGCGTAAAATGTACAATTTTTCTATGGACATAAAATGTGACTCATGTCTTATTCAACAATTGCCACCCTCATAAATTGAAACCACGGGTAGAGTCGAGTTTTAGATTTTATGGCATTACATAATTCTAGCAAAGCAAAAAAAAGAAGGAAAACATTAGCAAAATGACAATCAAACAGCAGAAAACAAAGAGAAAAAATAATAATAAATAACAAGAAGAAAATCATAACTCATAATCAATCGAAAGCAAGAGTAATTCCAAGTAAAGTCGATAACACAATAAAACCAACAAAAGCGAATTCAAACCATATAGAAAATGGTTGCCGAAAGTTCAAAACCAAGCAACAAAAACGAATTCAAACCATATAGAAAATGGCTGCCGAAAGTTCAAATCCAAGCAACTATAATTGATAAGCTAGCTTTATATCTTGGGCCAATACAATAACCAAAGTTAGGAAATAATTAATGTCATAAATAAATAGGACGCTAGATTAGTATGACTGAGCTCTCATGAAGTACCCAAAGTGGTCCCTTTTGAAGAATGGCTAATATTCCATTTGTTCCTGTAGACATCTGATCTTGTAGACCCTATTTATGCTTCCAACTTCTAAAGGATGCAGACCGATTGATAGCTCAGTATCATCACCCTTAGATTTATTTCATAATTACCCTAATTAGGTCATATCTTCATCATCTATATTCAAGTGTGAACCGTAAAACAAATCCAAATAAAGTTTAAAAAGAAGAAAAAACTAAGGTCTATAGACTATAATGTAGTTTAGTGTCTTAAGTAATTAGACATCAAACTTTCGCAGTCATCGGGGATGGATCGATGGAGGGGGGTCGCGTAGGGTCACTGAATTAATGTCGATCCACGAGTACCAATTATATTCGGTCATGATCGTTGTCAATCTCATATGGAAATTCCGATCCACTAATTCCTCTCGAATCTGTCACTTCAACGATAGTTGCTAAGGCATCTCCAACTATTTACACTAAACTCAAACCTATTTTTAGTGCGAATGTCACATCAAATATGATTTACTCTAACTATTTACCCTAAACTAAAACATAAAATAACATTCTTTATGTTATGCATTTTTTACTCACAAAATCGAAAAGTTTTTGATTTTGTTCTAGTGTAAACCTAAAAATAGGTATTCCATCGGTCCCACTACAAGAGAAATGTATTCTTTTGACCGCCCTACTATAAAGTGAGACATTTTCTTTATGGCAAAAAAACAACACTCCCTCCCTATTTTTTATTCTCGTACTTTTTTCTCATTCATACTTTATTCCCTCTTCATTTAACCATTAAATACCACTATCTAAAAATTTGTGCTCGAAAAATGTGTCACATGCAATGGGACGGAGAAGTATTTTCCACTCAAAAACTAAAAATATGATTGATTTTGAAATACTATTGAAACTAATTATCTATTCCATTTTATATTTTAGTATATTATTGAAAATGGTCTTTAAAAAAAAACAAAATCTGTAAAAGGGATGGTTCTTAGGAGAGTGGGAATGGTAAAAATAAATTGCTCCATAACCAAACTAGTAAAAAACAAAATCGGGAAAAGGGATGGTTCTGGGAGAGTGGAATGGTAAAAATAAATTTCTTCATAACCAAACTAGTACACAAACTATGATAAATACCCCCTCTTAGTGGCTAGTGCTATATATTAATTTCCCACTAATTAATCTTGATTTCATATGAGAAGAAGATCTGTTTTATATTGTTAATATGGAGTATAATTTATGATACGCGGAGACTCGTATTTGGTCTATATTATTAATAATTAGTATTATAATGGAAAAGATAGTTTATATAGCATTATGAAATATTAATAAGTAGCACTATAAAGGATTAGATAGTGTATATAGCATTATGTAATATTAATTTATGACTAATTATTCCAGTAGGGTGGAGCCTCATATTAATCGGTAGTATATCGGATTCGCATGTTTTAACTTGGAAACTTTAGGTAGATTATTACTTGCTTGTCATAACTCATAAGTGATTATAAAATATAAGCACATAATATTGAGATTTGAAGTGATTTTTTCGAACAAAAAGTTTGTACTAGTATTAATTATATCCCCAATTTGCAACGTATTCTACAAAACATTCTAAATGTTTCAGCAAATTTTTAAATAATGTCGTTCATTTTATTTGTTTATAAAAACCTCAAACTTTCAATGGCTTTCATAAAATGCTAGTCTAGCTATACAACATCTGGTGGTGAAAAGCTTATTTATCTCATCGGAGTCGAAGACGAAAATTTTCTTGAAATTAACTTTGATTGAACATAAAAAAAGCCCTCATTTTATTAACAATTTTAAATAATATGTCACGTGAATATGTTTTTGTATATTTTTAGGAGATTATATTCTTCATTTTTTTATATTTGGCATCCTCAATTCTTTCCGGCAATTGAAAAGACCCAATTAAATGAAATTTATCCTTAAATGAATTCATCATCATCACCAATCACACTTTTTTCTTTCAATCATGAAACATCTTTTATATTTTCAATAATAATTTGTTATAACTAAAAAATTTTTGCAAAAAAAAAACATATTCTAATAAAGAATAAAAGGATTTAATAGAACACACCTTTTAGTAAATAATGTAAATTGGGTGGGGTGGGAGAATAAATGAATATATAGTTTATGAAATGTTTGCAGTCGTTTAATGTGTAAAGTTCTGCGTTTTGACAGCAGAGATCCTTTCCCGCTGAATCCACCACTTATTTATTTTAGTTTTTTCCTGCAACATGCTTCTTGGTTTCTGTAATCTTTAGTGCTCTGCAAAATTCCTGCAATATGTATTAATATATGTGTATTACTTTTCTCTCCAATCTCCCACTCTCACTTTGAAAAGCTCCCCTATATAAATGCCAATGTGATTTGGCAAAATCATTCTCTTCTTTTCTCTTGTATGAGCTTTTCCGAAGTGGGATTTCTTTTCTATTTCCACAGGTACTTATTCATGTGATGATTCTTGCTTTGCAAAGAGAAAAGGGAAAAGAAACCATGATCTTCTCCTAGTCATTTTCTCTGTCATTTTCTCCACTTTCTGGCTTAACCAAACCCCTTTCCAAAACATGCACGATTAGCTTTTAATCTCTTGTTTAAACCCTTTTGTTTTTTTGTTTAGGAGGTGAAGAAACACGAGTAAAAAGCAATCTTGATGGCTGTGGAGCTCAGAACCATGGTTTTGGGGCATTTCTTGGTGATTTCTCTTGCCTTGAACGCTGGCTTGCTCTACAGAAACTACTGCGGGGAGAGCACAAATCCCAGAACATCTTCAGCTTCAAAAACGAGTGCAAGAACTCATCTTCATCTTCAACAATGGCGTTTCTTGAAACAAAGTTTCAACCTTCAAAACCAGCTCTTAGTGAAGTGATTGATTTGGACCAGTAAGTTTGGCTTCTTTTTTTCACCTCTCCTTTTCACCTTTTGCCGCCTTCACATTTGAGTGGGGGAAATTAGTTTTACTGTTTTAACTTTTCACCAAGATGAATTCTTTATCTTTTTGTAAGCAAGTGGGGTTTGGGTTTGTGTTTGACTCTTGGGATTTTCTAACATATGCATGTATTGGGACAGCATCTTGTGCTTGAATAGCAATCTTTCTCCCTTAAAAAATGATGGTTAAAATTTTTGAGTGATGATGATGAAGTTTCTTATTGACCAACAACAACCCATCATCAAAGATTCAATTTTGATCACTTTCCTCCCAAAACCCCCAATTTCTGAACATGTTTGAGTGATTAATTAATTAGGATTTCTGATTTTTAAGAGATTTGAATGATGGTGTGGTTCCCTAACGTGCGCCTGGGGGTTCACGCTATGTCAGTTTAGGGACAGGGACAAGTCATGCTGGCTTTGGAATTCCCACTGGCATGTTAGCAAGAGGCACAATCAAAGCATATTACACAAAATTTGTTTTATATTTATTTTATTTCTTGGATTTTTGATGTTTTCCAAAGTGATTGTTGTATTCCTCAGACAGTGGCATGCATGATTAGGGGGCAGCAATGGTGGTGGTCTTTCTTGATTCCCTCGTTGACCACTTTCATCATTCTTGCTTTTGTTGATGCTCTTAAAAATTGATTCAAAATAAAAAAACCTTTCTTTTATTACTATTTACTTAAAATTTTGTCACACCTTATTAAGTCAATTTTTAAAGGACAGAAGGGAATATTACTTTTAAAAAAGCTTCACATATTTGCTTATTTATTGAAGAAAGTAGTAATGGAATCTTGATAATATATAAGTTTAGAATTAGGCCTATTTATCTATCTGTATGGAAAAAGGGTTACTTTGTTTAATGAAAGCGTTAAGAAATGAAGTGTTTGAGATCCATTTTAGGCCTTTGTCATATCATAGAATGAAGAATGATATTAACTTGTCATGGATCCAATCATTTGATCAAATGCCCCACAAGTTTGGCCCCCCTTTGCATACCTACCTTCCACCCACATTGAAACCTATGGGAGTGGCGGGCGGGCGGGGATAGGACCACCGTCCTCGGCTCTGGACCACTCCTTTGGGCATGGTGGTGTTATATCATGCTCGTGTACGATTACCCGATGGTTAAGTAACTTAGGTTGAGTTAACCAACCAACCCTACACATGTTTGTTTGGAGAATTGGGAAAAAATAGTTGAGATAGTGACTTTATTGAATTGATGGATTGATGGATTGGTTGGTTTCGTGACACGTGTGTGCAGTGGTGATCCGACGATGTACGAGAGGTATTGGCAGCAGACAGGGGATCGGACGACGGTGGTGATCCCGGGTTGGAAGTTCATCAGCTACTTTTCTGATGTGAGGACCCTTTGCTGGTTTCTCGAGCCCGAGTTTGCCAATGCAGTGGTTAGGCTGCACAAGCTCGTGGGGAACGCTGTCACGGACGGCCGATATATAGTCGTGGGGACGGGGTCCACGCAGCTCTTCCAGGCCGTGCTCTATGCCGTATCTCCCCCTAACGCCTCGGAGCCTATCAGTGTTGTCTCTGCTGCCCCATTCTACTCTGTAAGTCGCCTCTCGCCTATGTTTTTACTGCCGCTTTGCATTGTATGGATAAATCTTCCATGAGATTTTGTGATATTTTTACTTCAAGAGACATCAAAATCTGCCCATAATTGCTTGCTTATCTGCAGATCTGTATTGTCTCCATTTATTGTTACAATCTGCAGATGGAAAACATTATTTTTTAGCAATTATTTGAGTCTAGAGATTAA
This sequence comes from Salvia hispanica, assembly GCF_023119035.1. Lineage (NCBI taxonomy): Eukaryota > Viridiplantae > Streptophyta > Magnoliopsida > Lamiales > Lamiaceae > Salvia > Salvia hispanica. The sequence goes on from NC_062969.1 coordinate 22,275,057, forward strand.
TGCTTTGGGCAGTTACATGTCACACTAGTTTTATTTAGGATGTAAGGAAAAATAATAATAATGCACATGCTATAGATACAATGTAGCTGTGCTTGAGTGATTCACACATTTCACCAAACAAACACAGACTGCAATGTACTCATTTATTGCTTGCTGAGTTGGCATGATCTTCAAGATTTGGATGTTTCTCACACCGTTGTTGATCGTGTCGTGTCGTGTTGCAGTCGTATCCTCAGATCACCGACTTCCTCAGGTCGGGGCTCTACAAATGGGCCGGAGACGCGCGAGTTCAAGAGGGACGTCCCGTACATTGAGCTCGTGACGTCTCCAAACAACCCCGACGGGCTATCAAGGGCGGCCGTGGTGAACCGGGACCGAGCGTGCTAGTCCATGACCTGGCCTACTACTGGCCTCAGTACACCCCAATCTCGTCCCCTCCCGAGGATCATGACATCATGCTGTTCACGGTCTCCAAAAGCACGGGCCATGCTGGCACACGCTTGGGTGAGTAGGGTGGGCCCGAGCACCCCCACCGATTTATTTCGCAAGCAATTTTTTGCGTTCGCCCCTGATCATGCCTGCTACTACCCTTTGTAGGTGGGCTCTTGTCAAGGATCGAGAAACCGCAAGGAAGATGACCGAGTTCATCGTGCTGAGCACGATTGGCGTCTCCAAAGAGTCGCAGCTGCGCGCAGCAGATCCTCCACGTCATATCCGACTCCCACGAGCAACGAGGGGTTTCGACGAAAACGAGGCCTTCTTCGAGCACAACTACCATCTCATGACAAGGAGATGGAAGCAGCTAAGGGCGGCAGTCGAGAAGAGCAAGCTCTTCAGCTTGCCCGAGTTCCCTGCCGGAAAGTGCAAGTTCAGCGGCCGTACCTTCGCCTCGCAGCCGGCCTTCGCGTGGCTCAAGTGCGAGGGCGAAACCGAGGACTGTGAAGGGTTCTTCCGCGGCCACAAGGTGCTCACGCGCAGCGGAAACACTTTGGCGAAGCACGAGGCACGTCCGGATCAGCATGCTGCCACGTGACGAGGTCTTCGACCAGTTCACCGAGCGACTAGCGAGCATAACTTCGCTCGCCGTCCATCAACGTAACCGGAGATTGATTCTTCCATCTATTTAGTATTGGCAGTAGCTACTATAAGGGATTGTAGTAACTCAGTTTTTGCATAATCACTAAAAATTTCTATACACAGCAAACATCAACTAACTAAAAATGCAAACATATGTTCCATTTCAAGAATTGCTTATTTCAACTGAACAGCAAGAAAATTGAAGCACACACTAAAATTCATGAATTAGGTCACCAGTTCAACTAAGCCTGAGCTCATAGTCTCCAGCAATGGTGATGTACCTCACCCACGGAAGCGCTTGATAGCCGCTCTTCTCGATGATTTTAAGGTATCGAATCTGTCATAAACACGCAACGGGTTATCGTTGGCAAATGAAACGAACAAATGTCGTATGCTCGAGTTTGTAAGCACACCTGCATTCCAGAAACAGTGAAGTATGGAATCTCAAACTTGACACAAATTGGGGCTTTTCTGTCCACTGCATCCTCAGATAAAACAGAAGGGAGTTTGAACTCTGCTTTCAACAAGAATTCCTACAAAATATTCAACTAATGTAACAACATATGACAAAACAAACTTGAATTCTTGCATAAAGATGAAGAAAGAGCCTAACTTTGTTGCCAGGGAAAGACTTGATAATCCACAACAAGGCATCCTTTTCTGGTGCATACTTGGCAGATCCCACTGATGTCTTGACGGTCGGGCTCGTTGCGTCCGGGGGCAGGGGCAGCTCGATCGTGACACTCGTTGCAGTGCTGCACAAACGTCGTGTTATCTCATTCGAAGGCAGGAGAGTTTTTTTTAGAGGAGAACGAGATATTATTACCTTCGTTCCTTGAACTGGCTTCGCGCTTTCACCAGCATCTCGACCCGGCTCCTTGAATGCCTCTCGATACGAGCTTCCACCCAAACCAGTGGCTTCACCTGAGTACTGAGTCTGTATGTCATGAGGTCGAACATTCCATCGGGTGGTATGAAAGAGATCGTGCGATCATTCTCGAATCGAGCCAGGCGAACACATCTATGATCGAAAAAGGGCTAATGAGATTGAACATTGAGCATGAATTTGAAGTTCATTTTAAGTTATAAAAAAGCTCACTGATGGAATTTGATATCTTCCAAATCAATGGCTTTCACTCTTGATGATTGATTTTGAGACTCCATCAACACTCTATCATTGAGGCCAAGCTTGCATTCAGGCATACCACTAAAACAAAACACAAAAAAAATACACAATCAAAATGTCTTTTTTTTTGCAATCAAGTGATAACGAAGCTCGTGTGTTCACCTCAAACGCGTCTGCATCTTCAAAGCCCCATTCACTTCTGAGCGGATTATCTGCCCGTTGCTGTTGACAAGAAGATTCACCTTCTCAACCACATCGAGAAACACCTATGCGAAGCCACGAAAAAAACGATTCAGATCTTGATCCATGAGACGAAGAATTCACAAGCGCTGGACTTACTTCGTTAGTCCTATACATTATCCCTTCACTGCGCCACGACACTGCATTGGTCACGGCCATTGGAGGCTTCTGAAAGCCTCCATACGATAAGCATCCGTCTTGATGAACTCGCTTAGTATCTTCGCTTCCTGTATTGAGGATATCCAAAGTCCATGATTTCATCAAGCAATTCATACTTCAAATGCAAAATCAAGGCTTCAATTTCTTGAATTTTGACATATGTAGATATGTAACAAATGATGTTTAAATAAGTTTTGACACTCACCACTACAACAAAGTTGTCTTTGAGAGACTCCTCTTCCAACTTCTCAAAATAGTGCTTCAAAACCTATCACAACAAAGTAAAAATCAATGAAATGACACACAAGAAACGCGATGGTATCATCTTCTCCTTCTTCTTACATCAACGACACGGTGTAGGAACACAAGTAAGGTAGCCGCATTGCTGTTCTGCCTTGATGCCGCCAATATATACACGTTGCTATGCTGAATGAACACGTAGCTCACGCCGTTGTCATAGCATATCGGCCCGTGAGACTCCATATCTCCCTACATTATATTAAAAAAACCCAATTAATTCCCACAACCAAGAGTAAGGTCGAATGCAAAAACCAGTACTTCAATCGTTTTTCTAACTATCTAGTACACTATCAAATTATGCGTTAAAACTCGATAAGATGCATCATGAATTAAGCTAAGAAAGTGAGAAACTTTTCTCACACACATCAACTAAAGATCACTTATTCAATTATTGCATTAGAAATTTATTCATCCCAAGATCTCTAAATGTTCAATAATGAAAAAACACATTCTCTTTTTTTCTAACAATTGATCAAAACCATCATTTTCAAATAATACAAACCTAGCTAAAAAAAAAAGTGTGTGTGGGGAGAGAGAGAATTAGACCTCCTTTTCGAGATGCTTAGAGAAGAAGCGCTCGACCTCGGCGGTGGAGACATTGCCGCGGTAGTCGCGGCTGATCAAGCACCGCCCCTTTATTCAAAACAAACAGGGCGGAGGGGGCCCCATTTTTTTTCACTGAAATAATTACATTCAACATTTTCCACACATTCAGATCTTTTTCCCATTGCAAATAATATTTCATGAAATCGATAACTAACCACTCATTTCCCAACTTACTCGTAATACTTTATTTCTTTTTTAAAATCTAAAAATTCCTACCAATTAATTATACCCCATTGATTATATTGTTTTGATAATAAAAAAAATTCAAAAATTTCTGCGATGGCAAAAATATTCTCTTTTTTCACTATTAACTTTTAAAATTTTTCGTTTTGATCAAAAAATCATTAGTTATATCCTAGAACTTTTATTATAAAAGGTCATTTTTATTCAAGACAATAATCCGTATTTAATAAAACTCTTTAATTATATTATTCTTTTTCCCTAATTTATTATCTCTTGCTTTGTTCTTATTTATTTTAATTATAATATATTTTTAAAGTTTTTTTTTTAAAAAAAACTAATACCCCTCCATCCCAATAAATATGCAACTTTTGGGTTTTTTCCAATAAGTTTTATCAATTTTTTTGTAGTTAAAAAAGGAGAGTAAAGTAAAAAAAAAAAAAGAAAATGGGTTTTTTTTATTTTAAACTTCATTTTTATTGGGCAATGAAAAAACGTTTCATTTATAAGGATGAAATTATTGCATAGTAGTATGTCATTTTTGCCGGAAACTTGTTGTTGTTGTTGTATTATTATTATTATTATTATTATTATTATTATTATTATTATTATCATTATTATTATTATTATTATTATTATTATTATTATTATTATTATTATTTTCTTTTAATATATTTATTTCAAAATTAATTAAATTACAATTGGTTAAAAATTATTGAAAAATAAAAAATTTATAAATGACATGCAAAATGAATTACCCCCCATGAAATTTGAATATTTTTTTTTTTCCCGTCTAATAAATACTATATCCTTTATAAGAACCCTTTTTCTCTTTTTTTTTTTAACTTTTTTTTTTATTTAGGGCCCACCATCCACCATACAAGTTCAACTACTTTTTCTTTTCTCTTTTCTTTACCAAATTTAAAAATAAAACCCCAAAGACCCAAATTTTTATGAGCGGGGGGGTATATTGTTACAATGATTTTTAAATTTATATTGTAATAATTTTAAAATAAAGACAAGTTTAAATGAAGCAGATATCATGTTTTGCCTAAGAGCATCTCCAATTGGCTAGCCAATGGCTACCGATTCATTATGCGTCGGCTACGAACCATGGACGGACGGCGCGGCCGAATCGCGAAACGCGTAGGCGTTGACGTGGCGGCCGCTATTGTGGCGGCCCGATCGCGACGATCGGCCATCGCCGAATTTTGATTTTTTAAAACCTATATAAACGCGATTTTAATTTCATTTGCACCACTTGTTTTTACGAGTTTTCTCTCTCTCTAACTTTACGTACAAGAGCATCATCGAGCGATGAGTAACGCGGGTAGTAGCGAGTGGTGGCGGTGGTGGGGATCTTGAGGAGTACGAACGGAGGATGAGCGAGGCTATGGAGGCCTACATGAACCGCGAGATGGAGCGGTACATGCGTAGGATGGAACAGAGGATACCTCGCCCTCCACGGGTTGTCCACCGCCGACGGTGATTGATCGGGATCACGTAGCGCACATCGCGGTTGTATGACGACTACTTTTCGAGAACCGTGGTTTCCCAGCAAACATGTTCCGGCGTTTTAGAATGCGCGGAGGTTGTTTATGCGTATCGTTGGCGCTTTGGAGCGTCGATATCGTGTTTCCGCTTCGGGCATGATGCGGTTGGCGGACCCGACCACCCACTATTCAAAAGTGCATGGCGCAATCGGCGGTTAGCTGCCTAGGGGCGACGGACATGTGGGATGAGTCCTCCACATCGGTGAGTCGGCACCTGGAATGTCGGAAGTATTTACGTGAGGGCGTGATAAACATTTTCGGTGGCGGACTCAACCCTCTCCCCAAGATTGTCGCGAATTAGGGGTCCAACGCGTTTGTGGGATGTCGAGATGCGTTTCCCAAATAATGTCGCCTGCATTATCATGCACAACATGATCGTCGAAGACGAAGGCGTACAACTGGCAGTTGGGCCAATGAGATGAAGCTGGTCCAAGCCACGGAACGGCCACCTAGCGTACGACGTGGGTACCTCTCGATGAAGTCGGAGAGAGAGTGGTTGGCCGGCTGGCCTATTTGCATTGGAGATGTTATAATGGAGTATATATACAATTGAAACACAATGAAATACCTATAAAATCCCTAGGCAGCGCCGCCCTCAGCTGCAGCTCCAGTCATGGCGATGGCTTCCTCTCAGTTGCTCTACTCCTTCGCATCTACTCTACAAAAGCCTTCCCTCTTCACCGTCACCTGCCGCTCGACTTCCACCGAGAATGGTGCGTCTGCTTTCTCTGTTTGTTTACCTTGGGAAAATTCATCCAATTAATTCATTTTCGGTGATTTTTAGGCCTAGTATCGGTGGAGCGCCCGTGGAAGGTGGCAGACGCCAGGCTCGTGCTCGAGGACGGCTCCGTCTGGCCGGCGAAGTCATTTGGCGCCTCTGGAACCCAAGTTGGTGAAGTCGTTTTCAATACATCCCTAACTGGGTAAACTTTTTTGTTTTCTTCTTCTCAATTTGTCAATTCAAATTCTTCAATTTTCAATCCTGTTGTTAACTGGTTAGAAATGTGTAGGGTTTCAACAATTGCTACTGTTTTTAGTGGATTGGAATGTATGTATCTTCAATTTGGGGGGTTTTTGAGCTGAAAAAAGGTGGGGGTTTAACAGGATTTGGGGTTTATGCTGAGAGGGAATTGTTTTCTGTGTTTATTATGTGGCAGGTACCAGGAGATCCTTACAGATCCTAGCTATGCTGGGCAATTTGTGCTGATGACTAACCCGCATATTGGAAATACTGGTGTTAATTTTGGTAGGGGGATTGGTTGTTTATGTATTTGGAGATGTTGTTGTTTGAAATTTGAAAGGGGATTTGATTTGGCGTGTTTTTTTTCGTTGTTAGATGATGAAGAGTCAAGGCAATGCTTCCTAGCAGGACTGGTTATCCGAAGTTTAAGCATTAGGTAGTCCCTTTAGGCACTCGGACTAAGGCCATGCTTCGTTTTCTTTCTGTTTTCTTACTGCTTGGTATGTTGCAGCACCTCGAACTGGCGATGCAAGGAAACACTCGGAGAATATTTGGCTTCTAGGAACATTATGGGGATTTGTATGTTGTAATTTAATATCTCAATCTTGGTTTGAGAAGAACAGGGATTTAGTGCTGATTTACTTGATTTTCTTGCTGCAGATGATGTTGACACTCGTGCTATCACCCGTAGATTGAGGCAAGATGGCAGCCTTATCGGTGTGTTGAGCACAGAAGAATCTAAAACAGAGGATGAACTGCTTAACATGTCTCGGACTTGGAATATAGTCGGTGAGTCTCCTCTAGCTAAGAACTGTTAAACTGGTGTTTTTCGTTGCTATGAAAATAGTTCACACAGTTGGCTTACTTTACAGGAGTGGATTTGATAAGCGGTGTCTCATGTCAAGCTCCTTATGAATGGGTTGACAAAACTGGCTCGCAATGGGAATTCAATTCCGATGGAAGAAACAAAGAGACGTTTCATGTTTGTATCGCTAACCATGTTACTCAAGAGATGAATGCTTGCATATTTGTAACACACTATCCTCATCTCTCTGTTTCTTGCTGTTTATTCTTGGGTGAAGGTTGTTGCATATGATTTTGGCATCAAAAGTAATATACTCCGACGTCTGGCATCCTACGGCTGTAAAATCACAGTGGTTCCTTCAACATGGCCAGCATCCGAGACCCTAAAGATGAACCCAGATGGTGTATTTCTCAGCAATGGTCCAGGAGACCCCTCAGCAGTTCCTTACGCTGTCGAAACTGTCAAGGAAATAATCGGGAAAGTTCCCGTTTTTGGCATCTGTATGGGGCATCAGTTACTTGGTCAAGCACTAGGAGGTAAAACCTTCAAGATGAAGTTCGGTCACCATGGAGGAAATCACCCTGTCAGGAATATTCGAAATGGCCGTGTTGAGATCAGTGCTCAGGTTTGTTTCTTTACTTGATTTCTTTGTTAGTTCTCTCTTGTTCTCGCACTGAATTATTGCGTCTTCTGCAGAATCACAACTACGCTGTTGATCCAGAATCGCTTCCTGAAGGAGTCGAGGTTACTCATGTCAATCTGAACGATGGCAGCTGTGCGGGGCTTGCGTTTCCTCAGCAGAAGGTCATGTCGCTACAGTATCATCCGGAAGCTTCCCCTGGACCTCATGATTCGGATCCTGGTAACTTTCTCAATCCTTTTCTAATCTTACCATAAATTTGGAAACACCACCCATTTGCCTGCATATAAGTTTAGAAATCAGCCCCATTCCCGGTTTCATTGAGCACCATTGCATCCTCCATTAGTTTTGTTGTGCTCTACAACGAAGATTGTGATGGGAGATATGTCGAACTGCTCTTTCTTAGCTCGATTATCGGGCCTCACAACACACTACATAGTAGTACTTGCCTTGATTTGAAAATGAGGAATTCTAATATGAACTTTTCTGTCACAGTATTTGGCGAATTTGTTCGTCTCATGAAGCAAGAAAAGGCGAGAGCCTGACAAAATTAGGCGTCGTTATCTTTACGTCTCATGAAGCAAGAAAAGGCGAGAGCGTGACAAAATTAGGCATCATTATCTTTTTCTGCTGTTGAGAAGCTGCAATGTACCTTATGGGGATGAGGAAGAAAACATATTTTGTTCAATTTCAAATGAAGAGACCTATTGAAAATATTTTATGTATGTTGATTTTTGTTGTTTTTTATAGAATGATCTATAATTTTGGGTGGACAATTTTGGCCATAACACGATAGCATGAAACAGAGATACAAAATGAATGTATTATTCTTGGGTCTTATTATGTTTGCATTTTTATTGTGTCGGTAATGTGTTCATGTCGTGTGTGGGCAGTGACGAAACTACATGGGGCGCGGGGGCTTGGCCAGCCCCAGACCCAGACTCCCCATTACATGGCCGTCTTCCGCCCAGTCTCCGCCCCAAGAGACAACGAATCCCGCCGCCTGATTTTCTAAATTGAAAGTAGAATTAGCAAGGAGAACACAAGACTTGGGCGGCGAAGTGAAGATGAGACCGAGAGAAGTATGTAAAAGAGGAATTTTGAAGAAAAAGAAATGGCGAGGCCCATGGGAAAGAAGACGAACAGGGCAGTGCAAAAGATCTGTTTTTCTTTTTTTTTTGGATACATCAAGTGCATTGGAAGAAGGAAAATATTTGACCCGTCAAATGGTAGAAAAATTAGTGATAAATTATATTTAACGTATTTTGATACTCCATTTTATTGAGCAAAATCAAGGGAGCAATTAATTTATTTTATTCTCCCTAACATATATGTAGTCCAATACTCCATCATATAAAATCCTTTATCATAATTTAATTCCACCCTTAATATTTAAACTCAAATCATCACAAACTATTTAATGACTCCAAATAATGAAAACAAGCTTAGTTCCAAACATTCTTAAATTTACTAAGATAAAGAGTATTTGTGAATTGATAGTGCATATAAAATTGATAGTTTTTTACTACAATTCGCCTAAGACAATTACTCCTTATGCAGTAAAGGCGTTTCATTTTGAGCAATCATTTTGAAAAAAATATACTTCTTTCGTCTCAATAAAGTTGAGTCGTATTCTTTTTATAGATGTCACAACTAAGTTGAATCATTTCCTTTTTTAACAAAAAATTAAAACATCTAATCATTCTTATTTTATTCCATCATTTACTTTACTCTCTTTATGTTTCCTATTTTATTCATCTCTCATACTTTTCAACACATTTCTTAATCTCTGTACCCAAAAGTTGTCTCAACTTAGTTGGGACGAAGAGAGTAATAAATAGTTATAATGAAGAGAGAGTAAAGTAAGAGAGAGAGAATAATATAAAAATAATCTTCCCTATATTATTTTCTCTGTTATTTTACTTTTTTTTATTTTAATTATTTATTATCATTTTTCCAAAATAAATACTGAAAATTAAATGCATCTACTGCAGATAGACGGAGGGAGTATGAAATTAAATACTACTATTGTTATAATTTAAAATTTTTTCAGCCCCGGCTTATTGAAATTCCTGGTTCCGTCACTGTGTGTGGGTTGTGTTCTTGTTTGAATGAAGCGAGTCGTGTTTCTGTCAAAGGTTTTTCTTATCATGTCCTATTCTGTTTGAACTGAGTAGGACTTGTCATTGTATCGGCAAGATAACGATCTCATACGCACGATTTGCCATTCCTTGTACTACAAATCCGCATTATTAACCGAACAAGGGCCCTGTGTTGGGGCCTGAATAAATTTAATTTAGCTCAAATATACCAATAAAAAAAATAACTACTTGCATTTGGTAAAATGAAAAAGAACTGTCTTTTGAATATTTGATTGGATCGGGCTTGAAATTGAGTTATTTGGCTGGTGTCCAACTAATAAGTGATAAACACGGGATTTGCATGATTTTAAGGCCTAGATTTGGCTCGTTTTAAATGTCAATCTTGCAAATTATGTTCTTAAATTGCATATATTATATATTTTGGTATTTTGATGTGTTTGTTGATAAATGATAGAAAAAGGTGCAAAAAAAGGTGTCAAGGTTCAGCAGCCTCTGTTCGAGCCCATCTTCCAACGAGTTTGAAGTCCAATCAGTGCTTAATACATACCATTCTCTTCGTCTTCGAAATAGCTTCGTGTGGGTACCTTGAACATCTAAATCGGAGTTCTGTGGAGAAAGTTATGGCCATTTTACGAACGTTGCGCAGTGCAGTCAAAATTAGGCGGAAATTGGCGGAAATTGAAGAAAGGAAAGAAATTGTTGCCTTGTGATATCAAATCTCTCCTATTAATTATATGATTCGAAATTACCATCTTTTCTATTACTTGGAGGATACTTTTTTACCAATTATAAATCCTTTTCAAGCCTATATATACCCATAACCTAATTCATAATATTCATCTCAGAGCCTCCAATCCTCTCCATCCCTATACTTCTTCCATACCATATTCCACACTTAAATTCATCCATCTTCCATTGGAGCGGAGCTCTGCAGATCCAGGCAAGAGAAGACTGAAGATTGCACAATTCAACCTTGGGTTTTGTTTTATTTTTCTTCATGTCTAGTACTTTTTGTTGTTTTACTTGTCTATGAGTATTAAACATCTTTTGTAGAATTTTTGGTAATATGCTATGATTTTGAGTTATTAATTCAATTGTTTTTCCTTGTTAGCTCTTGTAGTTATTTCGATTTCTCTTGTGCTTATACATTTGTTTGATTGACCATCTTATGAATGCATGTGGATTTTACTACAAGAACTGAGAAGTGAGTAGTCTAATTTGAAAGAGGAGAAATTGACGTCTTTGCCAATAAAATCGAGAGATTTGAGCCTTTGAATGAAGCAAAATTATCTTAGGAGCTTTTAGGAGTTGTTGCCTTAGTTCTAGGAAGGACACTTCGGTTCTAGGTAGCAATCTACAAATTATATGCTTCGAGAGAAGATATAGTTTTACATATGTGATAGCTTAGTAACTCTAGAGACCGTAATTCAAGGAATTCTTTTGGATTTTAGCTTTTGATTGTGGTTCCTAAAATTCTACATTCCTTAGCCTGTTTTGTATATTATTTATTTTTATATTTTCTGTTATTTATTTATTTCTTTATGTCTAGTTTATAAATTCAAACCCAAAAACCATGTGTCTCTAAATAGTACATGACAGCTTAGTATATGATAGACAGTTGCAATCTTATTCCCTGAGTTCGATATCCCGATACTGACCTTTAGCTATACTAGATCTACCTTGTATACTTGCAAGTATTTTTAGCACTAATAAATAGTGCATCAATAAGGCCTTTTATATGACCAAGGGCCAGAATATCCTTTTCAATTAATAAGCCCAAGTGCCAAAATAGAAGACGTGTTACTTCATATGAAAATTTTAGAATGTATCACAATATATATTCATGAATTGTTTATTTTATTTTTATTTATTTATTTCACAAATTATCTTCACAAATATCAAATAATGGAGTTATTTTAATAAATGTTTTAAGATAATTTAAGTTATGAAAATGTACTACATAATACAATATATTTCAAAAAGAAATAGAAGGCTGATTTAATAGTTCAGAGTATTATTTCTCCACACTCATACGATTAAAACGCATAATATTACTTACTATAAATATACAGTCGAGATTTCTCAGTAATGATTGAATGAGAAAAATAAAATTTGGACAACTGAGATAATTGAGGCACAAAAGGAATTGGAAATGCAATAACATCCCAAGCAGATAAATACAAAAATTCTGAGGTAGGTCACGAAAATCAGTCATTACGGACTCAGAACATAACTTTCAAGGACATATCTATAAGTAAAAAATGATTTGCTGTCTAAAGTGAACAAGGAAAAGTAATATTTTTAAAACTATTTAAGTGAATTGTAAGATTATACTACTAATTTCATAATTAATGTAAGTTTTTTTATAAAAGAATATCCAAAATGACATCGTTTGATGGAGGGCAATCATGACGTTTCGGGTCGACCCGAAGGAAAAAAAAAAAAAGCTTCGGGGCGGCCCCTGCCTCGTTCCACCTCCTAAATATTCCCTTGTATTCAGTGATAGAAGATATGTTCATATAGTAAATGTTTAAATTCCAAAAATAAAAAGAAAATCATCAATTAAATTGTGGTGGGTCAGAATAGTAAAATAGTTTAGTTGCAGGTATATCTTTCACTGCCAAATTTCTTTGGTTTGTGTGGGTTTGCTTGTTTTGCACGTATTGCAGTAAAGGAAAGATTGATTTGCTCTAACTCAACTGTTGCTCTGTTTTCTTGTTATGTAAAAACCCAACATTTCACTCACCAAAACCCATTCAAATTTTGCTTTCGGAAAATCGTTATTATTAACATAGAAAAATGGATATATATTATATCCTAAATTTGACATGAGATTAGTGAATTGAGTATTCATGTACCATTATCGAAAATATGTGATTTGAAAACAGGTTTATTGATCACCAAAATCACAAAAGTTTGGTCACAATTTGATATTTTCCCCAAATTTAAAACTTTGTCGCAAAAATTATGAACATATGCAGTGTAGTGAATATCCCGCCTACATAATCTGGCTTTTTACGTTTAATTCAATTTTTGGAGAAATCGAATTCGTGGGAAATTCATAGAAAGTGACATTGCTAGTAATGTGTAATGTACATTATGTGCTTCGTTATCATAGTATAATTAATCTCATACAAAGTCAAAAAAATAAATTTTTGCCGGTTTTGCGATTACATTTAGGGTCTAGGGAGGAAGGTATATACGAAAGTAATACTATTACTAGAATTGTGTAAATATTCATGATTGATATCATAGACAATGAAACGAATTGAGTGGGAACATGCATATATGTGCACTATTTACCCACAGCTTTTAGCTGTTACGATGTAACATCGTTTGAAAACCCTACAGTTGTATTACTATTAATTAATTAAATTCAAGTAAATATTCTTTTTCAGGTATGTAGTCGATATTTTTCTAATTTAGGGAAGATGTACTAAAAATGTGCCCAAAATGAGAACTTTTTTTTATTTACAAAATCAAGGAAAAATGGTGCGTTTTGAGAAACGCATACAATGTATTCAAAGACACACACAACAATGCGTTTTTTAATTTACAAAATCAAGAAAAATTGGTGCATTTTCGATAAGTTTTGTTTCCTTTTGCTTATTTGTTGACCAATTATTTGTATTATAATTAGTGTGATGTTGATTTCACTTAGAATTTGTTGGTTACATGGTTTTATAAAAATTAGGGTTTAGCAATTTGTGGATAAAGGATGCCAAAATGTAGTTAGTTTTATTCTGTGTTTACTAATTAATTATGTGTATTATGATTATTGTGATGTTATTTTTTACTTTTTAAATTTTTTGTTTTCAAGATTTTATTGAAATATAATAATTTTTTTCATGACAAATACTGCAGAAATGAAGTTGATTTGGGTTTTAACTTGTGAGTTTTTAGAATGTAGCAATTTATGGTTATGGTTTAATATTTGAAAATATATACTGTATTGTTTTCAAAGCAGATAGAAATTGTAACTAGTCATGTTTTATGTCTTAAGTATTTTATTCTTTTAAAAGTTCCTATATTTGTGAAAAGTTTAATTTTATGTCATATCTTGATATAGTTATTGATAAAACTAGTCAGCTCATCGAATTCTATGGTGATTTAACTACCTACAAATTTGGCGAGCTGACTCATTATTTTTGCGTCGAATTATACAACGAGAGACATAATTCACACTTTGCAAAGATATTTATGGAAATAAAATTAGTGATACGTACAAAGCAGATTAGGAGGCAATTCTAATTTGAGCCTTTTTAGGATATGCATATGGAGTTGAAGCCTCTAACCCTAATCATATTTATGGTTATTCTAACTATAGATTCATGTGTGGGTATATATACAAGGAGAACAAGAAAGAAAAAGACTATAGGACTAATGCTTAATCAAAATAAGTCTTTTCATTGTTAAACCATCACTTGCTTAATTTGATGTGTGCAGTCTAACCAGATCAATATTATATATTTCATTTTTTACTGTGGGAGATGGGATGCATGGGGTTTGATATTTGATATGGAATTTGACATTTTTAACCAAAATTGACTTCAAGTAGACTTATCTAATCAAGCTGATTGAATATTCTTCTCACTTCTTTATGACATGGCCCCTCCTCATACGAACTTCCTTACTAGAAAAATTGGGAATTCATTGTAACAAAATACATTAAAGCAAATCAGACTCTATATTACAATTTGATTTTTCAAGTGAGCCAGATCTTATACTCAACTTAAATATACACCAAAAATTGAACAATAAATGAGAATGTATATATAAGACAGAAAATATTTCAAAATAATGCTAGAGCATATCTAGATAACCTCAAGATGAGTTATCTAACCTAATCAAAATATGTGTTTTTGTCATATTTTTTCTTATCTATAGACCACTTAAAATGAAAGTTTACCATCATCAAATCAAAGTACAATTCTCAAATCCACATACAATAATCAAACACCCTTCAAACAAACACCCTTTTACATGAAAAAAATATAATCTTTACTATATATATGTGCATATGATAGATATTACACACATATATAGTAGTACCTCTTAGTAACTTTCACACAACAATTACTCAAACCTTTTTTATTTATCCAACACCACCATAAACCCTAGCAATAGATGATCATGATGATGATGTTGATGATGATCATATCATCAATTACTCCCATCCATCCCTCCACCATGAGAATTATAAATATCATTCCATGGCACATCATACGAAATTTGCACACCACCCGTTTGATAAAATCTCCCGCCACCTCCGCCTCCGCCAAAACCGGCATTCCTCACCCCGGCCGCCTCCTGAGGCGGCCGGGGCTGGGCCGCCTGCAGCGACGACACGTCGCTGCAGGCGAACCTGATGAGGTCTGCATTGGCGGCATCGAGCTCCTTCTGGAGGCGGTCGACCTGCCTCTGGAGGAAGGTGATGGCGCCAATGCAGCCGTAGACGGGGTCGCGGACGCGGGCCTCGGCCTCGTAGGCGAGCGAGTTGACCGCGTCGTCGCGCTGGTGCGGGAGGAGCTCGTTCAGCAGCTTCGCCACGTTGCTCGCGCCGAAGATCTTGTGCACGTTGGCGAACTTCTGCGGCTCCTCCGGGGGGAAGTACGGCGAGAAGACGCATCCCGGGATGCACTTCCGCCGCAGGAATTTGCAGGCGGCGCAGGGAGGGTTGTAAGAGCTTGAGGAAGCCATGGATCAAAAATTCTGCAAAGATTTCATATGTTATCAAGTAATTATTCAAAAGTCTTTGATTTTTCTAACATTCTTGAAAGTATTCATCTCTTATTCCATCATTATAGTATTTTATTTTCTCATTATTTAACAAACTAGACAAGAAAATAAATTATGTTTCATTTCAAACTGGACGGAAAAAATATTGCATTAAAGACTAAATCACTGTGGACTCGAGTATGAGACCTTTTAGTCTCGAAAACTAACAGGCACAATACATTTTTTACATTGTATTTTGTACATTATATTTTAATTTTTTTTTGTATTTTATTTCATTGGAAAAGTTCAATTTTAGCCTCCCTCAAAACTAATGTTCTACCATGTCTCGTCTCGGGCATTAACCGCTTTAGCGCATGTTATAACAGGCAAACACACACTTTTATTCTATTAATATCAATCAATTGATCATATGGTTAATACCTGTGATCGATCAATGACTTTGCAATTCACCTTTTTTTATTAAAAAATACGTGCATCAGTTGATTTTCTTGACTTTGGCAATTGTACCAAAAGTATGTCCTATAGTTGGTGGTTGCCTGTCTGAAATTTACTTTTCTGCTGAAATAAAAAAAAATGTGGATTTTAAATTGCAGAGCTCAAGGTAATTTGAGACTCTGAAAAGACTATAAATAACTTAATATTTTTTGAACTTATATAACTCATAAATTGAGCAGATTTTCCAGTAGAAACATATATACATAATTTTGTAACTTAAAATCTCACCCTCAAAAATTAATATGTATAAGTTTTCAGATCTAGATACTAATAAAGGTCATAATCTACAATAATCTATGTTAAACAGAATATAAAGACAAAGAAACAATATATATAAGTTTATTAATAAGCTTCCCCAAAAACCCTAAATCAAGAATATTGACTATCTCAGATCAATTAAAAATCACTGATCCAGAAATAAATAAGACAAAGAAACAAAAGATGGAAATCAGAGAAACATTAAAGGAAATTAAAAAACAACAAATTCTTGAACTTAATTACCTGTGATGAGGGCTTACTGTTTTTTTTATGCAGAAGAAGAAAAAAACCTATTTACCCTTGATGGCCCAAGAATCTAGCTTTTCCTTCTTCAATAGCCAAAAACTGAGATGATCAATGTGGTGAAAACCCTAATTTGGATAAAATTTATAGGAATTTGAATGTGATAATGGGAAGCAATAAGGCTGAGAGAGAGAGGAGCAAAGAGCATATAGTGCCAAAGGACAAAGATAATAAATGAGAGGTACACTAAAGAGAAAAGATGGTTGTGACACTGTGTCTAATAATTTTTATCATACTTGTGGAGGGGATGCAACCCCCATTTTTTTCTTACTGTTACATGCCATATTTCTGTTTTTCCTCCTCATGCAAATAAAAAAATATATTAAATAAAATTCTTCTAGTTACCTTTTTTCTAAAAATATTATTTTCCCACACTTTTATATTCTCAGATTGCCAACTCATTCTCTTTGTATTCTTGCCTTATCATTGAGTTTTGTAGATAGTGTGACCTAGCTACTTGTATAAAGTGGGCACTAGGGATAATAGAAGATGAAATACTATTTTACAATTATTAATCTATATTGTATAGGAGATGTAAGTGGAGAGTCTACCAAAAGTTAAAAGAAAAAAAGAAAACAATCCATTAATTATCATCTTCTTTTCTAGTAATCCCCAATTGATTTTATGAGTGTATAATTTAATAACCATAGTCGTCTCTATTATCGTTTTTTTGGTTAATGTTAATTTGCAATTTATGTAATCTGATCCAACTCCACTATGTAATTGTAATTTTCTATGTGGGAATGAATTACAGAAAGGATATTTTGGTGAAGTAGCTAGTGGAGATAATCTCATGGTTTTAGGTACTTGTTTTGTCAAATAGGGAAGTGTAGTGCACTATAATCACATTCACGTGTGCTTATTTGAGAGCATGTATACATTATACCTTAAACGCACACTATTATGTTCATAAATTAATTAAATAATAAAATTAATGTGGAAGTGAGGTGTCAATCTTTAATTAGCCTGTCTTTTATCCTAGGATTGTTTCCTTTGATAAGGAGACAATGAAAAGATTAGATGGTTAAATCAAGATCCATGGTGATTGATCATAAGTGTTATTTCATTAATTTCGACCAATTTCAACTAATGGTGATTGAAAATATACAAACATACATGAAGTGATGAATCCAACCATTCACAAATAGGCGAAGTTCGGTGTGCCCTTTCTTTTCACAAGACATGATATGTTTATCTTCAAATTGAATCACATTTAACAAATTAACAATGTATTTTGTTATTGGAAATTAAGAGCAACGCTCCTATGCACACGTTCAAATCCGACCCGGATCTAGGTTTGACCCGGCCAGAATGAAGAGGAAGGTGTGGGAGGCGGGTGAAAGGGGGCAAGGCGGCGACTGCAGGCATGAACTTTTTGTCATTGGAAAAAATATAATACGAATTTGACCCAAAATAACTAAAATTACAAATTAATGCAAGAAGTTAATTTTTTGTGCATAGATATAACACATCAATAGAAAAAAAGAACGTTTTTTTTCCGTCCATGTAGTTAATAATAATAATAATAATAATAATAATAATAATAATAATAATAATAATAATAATAATAATAATAATAATAATATAATGTTTTTGAGGCGTTCTCCGTGTATATAATTATTGCAAACACGTGGAGCATTGCTAAGTGGAATACTTCGTCAGTCGCTATTACTTATTTGTTAAAGAAAACCTTGTCCACTTCCTTCAATTGTTATGATTAAGCTATATATGTGATATAATCACTATGTCATTACCAACTTCAAGGAATATTTATATCATAATGGATTATTGAAATCATATTGAACTGAAACTGCTTTCTATTGCAATCCTTGAAATAACTCAGATTAAACATACTCCAATGTCACAACATTATTAATATTGGATTAATTTCAAAGGCATTACAATAAAAAAAAATAGGATAAGAACACTTTTTAATGCTATTAAGGATGCTAATTTATGTGTTAGTTATACCACTAATGCTTCATAAAATGTCCTTATTGTTAGTATGGATCCCAACTAAAATTAGGGGACATACATAGAAACCGTCGTAGAAATGCAAAAGATTAAAAATAATTTGTATTCAAGACAATTTCTTTTGCGTCCTAGAAAGGAGTTATCGTGTTAGAGTAGTGATGTACTCCATATTTCAAAGTACTACAACTAGTGCATGATAATAACTTCTTTTGTAGTACTAGAATATTTGATTCATGTTCAAAGACAATCTAAATATGTACATATAGGTAGCTAGTAAACCCCCATGACAAATTGACAATTAACCACTTGCTCATACTAATTCAAACCCTAGCTATAAATGATGATGATCATCATCATTTTGATAGTCAATTACTCCATTTATCCCTCCACCATGACAATTATAAATATCATCATATAAAATTGGAACACCACCAGTGTGATAAAACCTCCCGCCGAAGCCCACATTACTCCTTCCGGCCGCCTCCAACGACACGACGTCGTTGCAGGCAAACCACACAAGGACTGCGTTGGCGGCGTCGAGCTCCCTCTGGAGGAAGGAGATTTCGCCAGCGCAGCCATGGACGGGGTCGCGGACGCTGGCCTCGGCCTCGTAGGCAAGGGAGCTGGCCGCGGAAGAATCTCCTTCCGCAGCTTCGCCACGTTGCTCGCGCCGAAGACCTTGTGCACGCTGGCGAACTTCAGCGCCTCCTCCGGCGGGAAATGCGGCGAGAAGACGCCGCAGGGAGGGTTGTACGAAGCCATGGATCAAGTTTTCTGGCAAAGGTTTCGAGAAAAAACACACTTTACAAAATATGATTTGATGCTACATTTTTTAATGAGTATTCATTGTTGAAAGTCTTCATCTTTAGTTTTATTAATTTTAATATTAAATTGAAGAAATGAGTATTAAATTGAAGACTACATTACGGTGGTGCACCCGAATTCGAGACCTTTTTATCTGAGTACTAGTAAATCAGGGGTACTAAGGTCAGCCAATCAAATAAATTTTAGCTAATTAATAGTATAACTCTAACAAGCTACCCCACAACCAAGAAGGAAATAATACAAAATTAACAAAAGATGGAAACTAAAGCAACATTAAAAAAATCATGGACTTAATTAAATGTGATGAGGGCTTACTTTTTTTTTTTTTCTTTTTTTTTTCCCTACCCTTGATGTCCCAAGAATCTAGCTTTTTCTCCCTCTTCGATTTGCTTAAAAGCCAAAAATTGAGGTGATCAATTGGGATGTGAAGAGAGGATTAGGTATGTATATGTTGAAAACCCTAATTTGGATCAAATTTTTGGGAATATGAATGTGATCATGGGAGTCAATAAGGCTGAGACTAGAGAGAAGTGGAAAGACTAAAGAGCATATATAGTGAGAAGAAGGAATGAATGCAATGGACAAAGACAATAAATGAAAGCTACAGTAAACAGAAAAGATGAGTGTGACAATGCATCTAATAATATTTGTGAAGGGATATTTCTGTTTTGCCTCCTCTCTTTGTCCCATGCAAATTATAAAAAATCTTCTAATTACCTTTTTTCCTAAAAAATTATATATTTTCCATCATGATCATTTGCAATATATAGAAATCTAGGATATGTAGCCCACTCATTTGTTTAATATTCTTGCCCACAACCCAATACAAGACAATCTAGTAGTACATGAATTTGGACACAAAAGTGGATGACCATTATTTTTCAATGTGGGAATGAATCACACAAAGGATTTTTGGCAAAGTAGTGCTATAATTTCAGGATTAGGTGCTTGTTTTTTGGGTGCATTTGTTCAATTAATTTGGGTTTCAATTTCATATTTTATTTTAAATTTAGTGAATATTAACCAAAGATTATTTCATCAATATCCAATATACAGAAACTTCTTTTTGATTACTTTTACATTGAAATGTTTTGAGAAAGGTGCATATTTCAGAAATTGGAATAAGACTTTTAGCTTTTCGATTTTACTTTTATTACTCATATAGTCTGAGAAAAAACCATATTGTAAAAAACTGTTCCCTTTTGGTTTAATCTTTGGTAGGGTCATTTTGATTATCAGCCTATTTTTAAAATAACATTGAAAAAAATTTACTCCATATTTTGGGCGAAGGTTGCTTTGATTATCATTTAATTAGCCTTATTAGTAACTAATGATCACTAATTAATTTTAGTTCGGTCTGAACCTATCATTTGCATAACATGTAATGTATGACAGGTGAAATATGTATGAAACTATATAAATTACTGCACTTTCATAAATATGTCAGTGCATGTATTCATGTATTATCCCTTGAAACATATTTTATGGAATAATATAATTAAAAAAATTTATAATTACCCAACTACGGGTGATAATGATGAAAATATATGAATGTGGAAGTGAGTGGTGAGCTTCAATTACGTGGAAGATGATTAACCAATCTTTTTTTCCTAGGATTATTTACTTATATAAGGAGACAAACAAAAGATTATTTAAAGCAACACCAACCATAATGCACTTTGCTAAAATGGTGATTGATTTTGAGTGGTTTATCCTTAATTTCAACCAAATTTTTAATGTTCCTATTGTAGTCGATTGGATGTGCCGACATATACACACACACATAAATTAATTTATAGACAAATTGTTTAATGTACTTAAATTGAAGGACTTTTGGATCGAGACTACCATAAATCCATAATATTGTAGTATTTAAAATATTTGTTTATCCAATCGAGGAAAACGAGTCTTCTGTTCTGTGTATTGACTTAGCAACAAAGTGTATAATAACTATTCCCCATGTTACTTCATAGTTGAGTCATTTTTCCATTTCGAGAAGTTTCTTCATAGTTGAGTCATTTCTATATAAGGTAATATTTTTCTCTTTCTTACTTTACTCTCTCTTACTTTATTCTCTCTACTTTATTCACTTTATACTTTATTCTTTCTACCTTTTCCTCTCTCTTACTTTTTTATCTATTTATTTAACACACCCAATATTCTTTTCTAAAACTCCGTACCGAAAAGTTTCGCCTCAACTATAGCGAAACGGTGGGAGTACATTTTTATTTAAATGGAAAAGTAGAATCACCGCATTAATAATTAGTTGGAGAATTATGGAGAATAAAACATTGACTAAATTGTGCCATCTCTTTTCACAAGATATGTATATTTACTGTTCTTGATTTTCTTGTCTTTTGTTTGATATACTACTCCTATTTTGCTTCTCCACATTTAATTTGAATTACCATTTACCAAGCACTTGTGAGAGATTCTTTTGAGCCAAAATCGTAGATGATGATCAGGGGCGTGGCTGAATTATGGAGCAGTATTTTGAAGTAGCATTTGTTGTTAAAAACGGAGTATTCTTTATTAGTCACCATGCAATGATGCACCTAGGGATGTCAATCGGGCCGGCCCGTCGGGTTTCGGGCCAACCCTACTCGGGTTGCGGGTCAATCGGGTGCGGGCTAATCGGGTTATGATTTCTTTCGGATTATAAAAGTTCAACCCTAACTCTAAAAGCTCGGGCTTCGGGCTGATAACTGATAACACAACCACATAAATTATTATATATATTCTCTTTGTCGATGAAAAAAATAGTCTCTTTTTTCTATTTTAGACTAGGGATGTCAATCGGGTCAGCCCACCGGATTTCGGGCCAACCCTATTCGGGTTGCGGGTCAATCGGGTGCGGGCTAATCGGACTGTGATTTTTTCGGGTTATAAAAGTTCAACCCTAACCCTAAAAGCTCGGGTTTCGGACTAGCCCAGCGGGCTAATCGGGTTGCTACCGATAAAATTAACACGCGTTCAATCCAATAAATAATGGTGAAAATTAGTTACATTTATAAAATATAAAATATTTAATTATGATAAATTTGAGATATATGATGCTTAAACTCAAAACATAAACATGATCAAATACTAATATTTTGAAATTTATGCAAAATAAACATAAACATCAAGAAATTTTAAAGCATGTTTTAGAAATTTAAATATATTTTTCAATGAATTTGAAGTTTCTAATTTATATATCTATTATTATGTTAATAAAAATTTAATATATAATTTATATATTTAATATATAGAAAAAAGTTATTTTTTTTAGTAATCTATATATAAAATGACCAATGAAGTGTCGAATTAGAGTCAAACAAATAGAATGATAGAAATTTTATCGGGTTTTCGGGTCTGGCCCTAACGGGTTGCGGGTTAATCGGGTGCGGGCTAATCGGGCTGTAATTTTATCGAGCTAAAAATTTTCAGCCCTAACCCTGTAAATTTGGCGGGCTATTCGGGCCGGCCCATGGATTACGGGCTACATTGACATCCCTATTTTAGACTGTTCACCAAAAATAGTCTCATTTATATTTATATAAACTTTCTCACCATATTTTTCTTTTTTTATCTCCTATTTTATCCATTTTTATCTTTCTCATGCATATTTCACCAATTGCAATTTAAGACTTATGTCATCCATAAATAAGATTATTTTTCATAGATGAAGATTATTCTTATTCTTAATACAATAATAATAATAATAATAAATTATTATTATTATTATTATTATCATTATTCTCAAAAAAAAGTTATCATTTAAATTATAATTTCTCATAATTTTTAAGAAGCAGCTAATTAAAAAACTTATCGGTAATTGGATGCTTGTTTTTATAAGAGTGGGCTGCCTTAATTTCTTAAGTAATACGGGCCAGCAACCTCAAGGCCCAAAACCAAAAAGGATGCAGATCTAATACAGACTTTCGTTCAGGCATTTCAACGAACATGTAGCAGAAACCAAAGAGGTATAGAGAATCTTCTTCTCTAATGCGTCGATTTGATTCGATTATATTATAGTAACACTGTTATGAAGCGTCGATTCGATTTTCTTAATCACATCAATGTTATAGACTTATAGTTATTGGGATTTAATTGTTTACCCTACTTCAAAGAATATTATTGGGCTTTCTGTTATTTATATTTATGGGCTTGGATATATTGATAGACTTGTAACACTAGTCCATTTTCTTCTATATACTATCATAGTAAAAATGTTACGTGTTACATGGGATTAGCATTTTTTTGGTTATAAATTTAGTTTAATTTCAATATATATAATTATTATTTCTTTTATTAAATTCACAAATTCATAATAATTAGAGCTTGATTTTTTATTTTTTTTTGTTAAAAGTTATAAAGAAAATAACTAAATCAAACTTTGAATTTTATGTTAATAAGAGCAGTGTATATATGTTCTATAGCATAGCATTTTAGCTATTGTTTCATTATAAATTTATGATCTAATTTCCATTATAGTATTAGTAGTAACTATACACAAAATCAAATCGCATGACTAGACAATTTTCCTCTAATTAAAAAAGTGCTGTCGGCACTTCCCAAGGAAAAGGAATAAACTACTTTTCCCAAATTTCAATTAACCAAATGATGTTTCTTTTTTAAGTGATTATGATAGGATAATCATAATGTAGGGAATTAATTTTTTTTCTGAAATACTTTTCTCCTCGACTTTCTATTTCATCCTTAGTCAATGATTTTATAATTAATTAATACTATTTTACTTGGTCACTAATAATATTACTCCATTTAAAATTAACATGATTTAAAAATAGTTTAGCAAATATTTTATTGGGTTGTAGAAGAAAATGGTAATTTAATTTAATTTATATGGGATTAAAACTTGATAGAATGAATAGTTTTCTATTCCATTCAACTATACGGTCACATCGGCTGAACACACGAGTTTATTTTAGTAAATATGTATAGTTTAATAATTCCAATAAATGTTAAATAGTAGTACTATTTTAATTTTAAAATCTTCAATCTAATTTTTTTTTAATTTAAATTTAAAATCTTATATAGATAGTCATAATGAAGCTCTTTAGCATTGCTCTTTCTTTTTAAATATTATTCTTTTCGTGAGTGGAATATATTATGATAAGTATTTGAATTTCATAAAGCTTATTTGAGGAAGTTTCTTTAGGCAGCATTCCTAATTATTACAAATATTACTCCTAATACTACTAAATGGGGGCATATTCATGCACTATAAGAGTCTTATAATGATGGTGCCTTCCTCTTTTTCAAATTGGTTAGTTAGATTCCTCTTGTCACATAATTGCCTTAATTTAACTTTAATAGGAGGTTAATTATCTTTGGTTAAACCTACATAATTGCTCATGCTTCCAAGATTCCATTGGCCCCTCTATGTGTCTATTCCCTATTGTAATTTCAAAGTTACCTTTTTCACTACACATGAATCTCAACATATTGCAACATTTATATATTACTACTACTCTTTACTATAATTAGCTCCAAAATAGGGAAAAATAAATAAAGATATATACTATAGTTAAAATGAGAACGAAAGAATATATAATAGATATTGCAATAATAAAAAAAAAGAGTATGTATATGCTCAAATAAAGTATTCAATGAATGGGTTTAAGTTCAAGAGGAAAAACTAGTTTACTTGTACGTCAAATCATGAAACATTTGTGATAACAATAATTAAAGTTTGATGTGCATAATTGTCTCCTACTTGGATAGATTAGACATAAAATTAAACCACTTCATGGCCATTGTACATAACTCTGGCCCTTGATGACTTCAAGGTCTAAAATTAGAGAAATAATTTCATATTGGTGGATTTTAGTTCTGTTCTACTCTGGTTAGAAATTTATCGGATTAAAATTTTTAAACTGTAATCATAAACGCTTAGATTTTGGGCCACCTCAGCAAGCTAATCAAAGTAAAAGCTAATGACGAAATTTAATTTTTTATTCTTAATAATCCTATATTTATAATAAATAAACATGAAAATTAATTATATATATAAATGATATGGACAAGTTTATTCTCTTAAATGGGTAATGATTTTTTTCTCCCTAGTTTTTTGGGTAAGCATATGGATTTTGTATGGAAAAATTATTGTTTTCAGTTCTTTTTGTATGGAAAATTATTATTTTCAGTTCTTCAAGAACTATATTCAAAGAAAAATATATTCATCCGACCAAATATTTCGTCCAATTTAGTTAACTCATGAGTAACTTTTTTGTTTGATTGGTTGTGACTTGTGGGGCATTTAGAATTTCAAACCAACTGGAAAGTCATCTTTTAACACAGTACTAATATTTAGCAAATAATTTTAAAATGTGAATTTATGAATCAAATATACAAATTTATATAAAAAGGTAAATAATTGAAAAAGATTAGTATTAAAGATTCAAAAAAAGAAGGCTCGTGAGCCGCACAAAATGTTCCCATTTGTGGATGCTATTAGAATAATCAACGGTGATAGTCATTTTTTACTTTTCAAAGTCTAATAATGGGGGAAATTTATCAAATAATTATGTGATTGAAGTTCAAAATTCAGAGATACTCATACAATCAATCGGTAGGGTCTTGTTGATAAATCTTGACCACTTGATCAGTTAACTGTTCAAAAAAAGGATAAATGTGAGTAACTATTTGCTAGCATATAGTGATAAACAATATTTGTTCTTCAAAAAATAAATGCATGCACTAAAATATAGGGGTGCGATAAAATGACAACATCTATTAAAGTAACAACATACCACTATTCCTAACCAATCATTTGTACACGTGGACGAATAATCAGCTGCCATGTGGCAATCATAAAAAATGCTCAAAGGTAAATTTTTCCGGCCAGCAATATCCAATATGCTAGACAACAATTTTTTCTCGGCAGTAATATCTAATACGTTACACAGCAATCTAGCGTTTATACTATTGTTGTGTAGCGTTTATAATATTGTTGGATACGTGGTGTCACAATGTCACTTTAAGAGGTGTTATCATTTTAACACAAACCCTAAAATATATTATCAAAAAATACTTTACCTAATACACTTTATTATCCATATATATGGCTAATTTAGAATTTTATATATTCATTCCAAAATGAAATGTCACGAAAAAAAGAATAAATGTCACACTACTACATTATTTGCGAATGTTTCAACTTCAAATTATTACTTGTCTTATACAGAATTAAAGATCGAAGACTTTTGTAATAGAAAATCTTGTGTTATTTTCAAATGTAGATTAATTAGTCGATGAAATGATAGTGCGAATCCAAATTATGCCAAACAGAATACTGTGGTTTAGGATTAAAGCATAATAATCGTCGGATTTACGATACTAATCAAATAAAAAATGTGAGAGGACTTTGCCTTTAATAATAGCACTAAATTTCCATTCACAACTTTTTTTCTTCCAATTTGATCGATTGTGTCCCACATTTTTTTTGAAATTTGAGGCATATAATATCTTCCAATGTTTACGCTAAATAAGATAATAGTACTACTATTCTATTGTACCATTAATATATCAAATCAATTGAATTTGAGTTTCGAAGGGCTCAAACCTTGCCGTCACATATTAGTGTGTATAAATCAATTAAAATCTACCAATAGTTTATATAGATCAAAATATTTATCTTTTTATACTGATGATAACCATTTAAATCACAAAAGTAATCAAATTATGATCAATATCATAAGGTTTGTAAACATAATATTAAATTAAAAATTTTAAATTTCTCATTTTTTCCATCTATGTATTATAATTTGAAATAAAATATTAAATTACTAAGTTTTCAATTTTTCCATTTATGTGCAAATGGTGAATGCTTAAAACAACATAATCTCATTAAATTTACGAAAAGTTAATGAAAAAGAAAAGACAATAAATTATTCTGATAAAATAATATCATTATTATTTTTAGAATTGACCAATCTCAAAAATCTGATTTTCTATACAAAAATTTGATTAAATTTTTTGACTTAAATTACTATTTTCTCTTATAGTGGTAAGTACTTGAATAAAGCCTTTATTTGTAAGCCCTAATTCTAATTAAAATTAATATTTCCTCCTTCCGTACGTCTTTAAATATTTCGTATTGCTCTTTGAAAATCTATCATTAAATATTTATTTCACTTTTACTATTTTAATAAATAAATATTATATTCCGCTAACTTATTTTACTAATTTTTTAACTATAAAATTAAATATATAAAAATAAAATATAATTTTACTAATTATTTCTACTCACTTTTCTTTATATTATCACTCCCTCCGTCCCAAATAATTTGTCTCACTTTGACCGGGAATGAGTTTTAAGGAATGTAATGAAAAGTGAGTTGAAAAAGTTAGTGAAATGTGAGTCCTACTTTTATACGTTAATTGTATAATAAAATGTGAGTATGAATGAGTTAATGGAATATGGAGTCCACTACCAACAATGGTAAAACGTAAAATGAGATAAATTATGGGGATGGACCGAAATGAAAAAATAGACAAATTATCTGGTACAGAGGTAGAAAAATTTAGGTAGTGACACTTAGTCAAAATATTATCTTATTGTAATTATTATTCTCTTGCCAAATATCACGATGAGTGGTGGACTCTCATACGGACGTCTGCATCGTACGGATACTCTCTATAATCAAGTGTGTCCTAATTTGTGGTCATATAAAATTTCTCCATATCACATACATGAGGTGGGATATTAACTGATAATACAATTAACATTCTATTAAAGCAAAAAACACTACTAATAATGTGAATCTCACAATTTACTATCACTACTTTTATCATATTTTTCTTATTTTTTACTTACTAATTACGTATTAAAACTCGTGTCATTCACAACTTAGTACTATCAATGAAAAATGAGTACTATAAAATCTCCAAAAATATCATAAAAGTTTAAAATTCCTCAAGAAGTTGGCTGTCAATTTTGTGAAGTTGCCTTTCAAAATCGTACGACAAAAAAAGGCATAGGCAAGTTGAAGGTGACACATGACAGCTATAAAACGACTAATAAAATAAAATCAGCCTTAAATTTGGTAACATAGTCTGTAAAATAAGCATTTTGATCTATGATGTTGTTGGAGCTAAGGGTGTGACTGAGAGAGTTGTGTTGGGAAAGCGAAGGAGCGGTGTTTGGTTTTCTTGGAATCGAGGATAATCCTGTGCATCTTTTGTAAAGAAAAGTAGGAGAAATTGGAATATATTTTTTTCAAGCGCGAAATCTCAAGTCAAGTGTGGTACTCCCTCCATCCCAAGAAAGATGATCCCTTTCTTGGGTGGCACGAGAATTTATGCAATTTTATTTTGTGTGTGAAGTGGAGAGAGTAAAGTAAGAGAGAGGAAATAGAGTAGAGAGAAAAGTGTTTCCATTTTTAGTAAGGAGTCATCTTAATTGGGACAAACTAGAAAAGAAAATGAGTCATCTTCAATGGGACGGATGGAGTACTATTTGTAATAAATGGATCATATCCGCATGCCTCTCCAAGGACTTGATGGCATGCTTCTTCTCTTAGTTGAGCATCTTTTCCGGTCCCTAATTAGTTTGATAAGAAAGTGTGAATCTCTAGATTCTACAGTATATTATATTTTGTTCGGTATGGAACAAACGGAATAGAATGACTTTCACATGCTTGAATACTGAAAACATAAGTTTTATATAGTGAGTTATATTATTTAGTAGAAGTTGATGCCCAAAATTTTCCCTCATAATAGAGTTGTCAATTGATCAAGTGAGTGATATCAAAGGTTACAGTAAAGACTGATACAAGGTTTATGTCCCCGGTCCCCCGCCGTGCATTATGGACTTTGTTTGTGTTTATGTTTTGTCGGATGCTTCGAAGGTCAATTTTTTGTTTGTGTTTATGTTTTTTAGTCTAGTTAGATTGTTTTCTATTAATTGAAAAAAAGGTCTAAGATATTCAGTTTATTTGTTCGCTTATTTTGCACACTTCACATGCACAACAAATTTGTATTAATTCTTAACCATTTTGGGTTGAGCTAATTTTGAGTTTATTAAGCCCAAATATGTATTTGCTTCCTACACTATAGTAGATAAACTGAACACCCTTTTATTTTGTCTGACCAAATATAACTCGTTTTTTTGCTTTCCTCCTAATGGTTAATATTTATTCACATATAGTAGTACAAAATTGAATTTTATTTTTTCTGCTACTAACTTTTTTATCTGGGTGGATTTTCATTTTCCTCAATAGTAGTAACTGCAGATAATTGCAGGGAAAGGAACAGGTGAGGTGGACAAGACAAGACGAAGTGGATAATTGCAGAACTGTAGAGGAATGGACGTCTGTGGGAGTGCAGTTTCCAAAATATAATAGAATTTCAATTTCTGTGTCGTCTGTTCTCCAATCATTATATCCAGACGATATTATTTTTATTTTTATTTCCTTTTTCATTTTTTTTCGAATAATTTGTCCAT
The DNA here is from genome assembly GCF_023119035.1 of Salvia hispanica. NCBI lineage: Eukaryota > Viridiplantae > Streptophyta > Magnoliopsida > Lamiales > Lamiaceae > Salvia > Salvia hispanica. The sequence continues at coordinate 22,304,850 of NC_062969.1, forward strand.
CATTTGCACACAAAAAATTGTGAATCAGGCTAATAAATTTCTAACTAATACTTCCTCCGTCCCAATTAATTGTCACTCATTTCTATTTCAGTCCGTCCCTTAATAATTATCACACTTTATTTTTATCATAAATGATAAGTAGGTCACATATTCCACTGACTCATTTCACTCACATTTATTATAAACAATATAAATAAGTGGATCGCACATTCAACTAGCTTTCTCAACCAATTTTTCTTTACATTTCTTAAAACACCTGCTCAGTTAAAAAGTGATAATTAATCAGAGACGGAGGGAGTAATTTCTAATAATCAAAAGATTGTTAAGTAAGATCAGTATATTTTACTCTGATAGCACGGAGTAGTTTATCATATTTTTTATTCATTTTTTATTATATTTTTTTAAAATATGTGTCCAGTCAAAATTGTTCTTGTATTGATGAAAGGAGGGAGTATAACAAAAAAAAAGTAAAAAAGTGGATCTAACTAATTAGTAAAATTTTAGTTATGAGAAATTAATTTGGTGCAATTAACTCTATGAAATATCACAAATATGCATCGTGCATTAACTAGATGCGAAATTTGCAATTCACTATTTAATGAAATATAGTAAGGGGAGAAATTGTGAAATAGAAAACCAAAATAACATAAGCATGGTAGTAAACTTATCAAAATAACAAAAACAATCGTTCAATTATTTACCTTTAAACCATATACTATACAGTATCTTATATAATCCTCAAAATACTGAACATTTATTTGAGGAATCATTAGACATTAGTTATTCACTTAATTGCTTAACCCTTATATATTGGTTTCTTGAAATTTACTATATGACCAAAAAAATGCACTAATTATGCATAACATCATTTTCATCATCACCATCGTATATTTAATGACTCATAAACCTCACATATATGTGATTAATATATATATTTATTTTTTCCCAAAAAGTACAACCCCTTTGCCCATCGAATTCGATAATGATATTTCCAATTTCATATCAAGAATATGATATAACTAACTTTTCTATTTTAAATACTAAACACTTGGAACATTTTTTTCTATAATTCTTTCTTTTTATACATGGCTTTTTTATTCAACAAAGAAATATCCACATATATATATATGTTGCAATCCGATTTGATTCGTGGACTCTACGCTTTCCTTTTTTCCAATCATTTTCTTTTTTTTTTCACTCTTCAAAATGTTATTTTTTGCGTTTTTATTGTCGATATGAAAATTAAGCTGTTGATTATCACCAATTTTACATTCGATCATTCATGTTTATCTATGGGGCTTTCTTATTGGCATTTTTTTCAAAAAATAAAACAATAAAACGAGATTTTGAGCTACGATTTTTTTAAATCATTTGCCACAAATTTAAAATCATCATTCAAGCTATATCTAAGAAAAATACTAGTGAATAAACACGAAATTTAAACCTATATAAAAATAGAAATTTTTACGAAACTTGATTTTATTACATTTCCTATTGTATATTTTTATTTAAGAACATGTAATATAATACTATTATATATTCATCTACATTTTTTAAATCACTCTTTTTTTCCAATTTAAAGACAATAATTATATAAAATTATATACTAGAATCAATTATTAATTTACCATGTTAATTAGTCATGCAAAAATATTCAATTTTAGTGGCAAAACCCGAAATAAAACATATTTTTTGCGTTGATTATGTCTTTTTAGCTTATTTAATTTCAACAGCTACTTAACATGGAGTGCATCATTACTAACAGAATACGAACCTCTCGAATTTGTGTTGCCTAAATTCAAGATTAACATAAATGAGAGGCCCAAAATTAATGGAATGCAACCTACGTTTAATCCTATTTATCACAATGAAAATGATTGTGGGAATCGAAAATTACATCTAGCCATGATTAGAAAATTTTACGGTTGATGTATATCTTATTAAATTAACTCAACAAATAGCTAGGTTCCTATCTCATGATTATTGGAAATTAACATAATAAAATTCGTTGTGAATTCATTGCCATGCCTTTTTATAATAATTTTTTCAAAAATTTATGTAAATTATTATGCAAAAGCATCTGATGAATCATATACACATATATTCTTGAATAAACTTTGGAAAACACAATTATACCATTTTTTTCATGTATACTAGATCTAAATAGACTAGTACAAGAAATTATTGCATTTGAAGTTTGAAAATCAATGCATGTGTAGTCAAATGTCACGTTTAAATAGGTAGACATAAATGTATGCAGTTATAATTCTCCCTATCTTTTCTACTCCTATTAATTATTTTATCTAGATAGAGCTATCTTAATTTATAATCCAATCCAATGCAAAAGCATCACCAGAATTTGCTTAGAAACCACTTGATTACTCTCTCTCTCTCCTCTCTCTCTCTCTCTCATATGACTTCAATCTTAAGTATGATTTCTTTTTTCTTCTCTTAAACCCCTTTAAATCATCACAACATATTCTCAATGATATACATGTTTGGTTCTACCATGTTGGGAACATGCCGTAGCTGTCACTATTAAGTCCCGATCTCGATAAAAGCCCGTTCGAGTTTGTGTTTCCTCTCTCCCAAGTCCCGGTCTCGATAAAAGCTCATTTTCCCTCTCAAGCCTCGATAAAAGCTTGTTCGAGTTCATTTTTCCTCTAGAGTCTCGATAAAAAGCTCGTTTATCGTCATCTGAGAGTGGGAAATGGGGCGGAATTCGTGTTGTGTGAAGCAGAAGCTGAGGAAAGGGCTGTGGTGCCCTGAAGAAGATGAGAAACTTTATAATTATATAACAAGATTTGGAGTTGGTTGTTGGAGCTCAGTGCCTAAATTAGCAGGTACATTATTTATTTATTATTATTTTTATTATTTTTTGCATATTTGAAATGGAGATTATAGTGATTGAATTCGTTGATTGATTCATGCAGGATTGCAAAGATGTGGGAAAAGCTGTAGATTGAGATGGATCAACTACTTGAGGCCTGATCTCAAAAGAGGAATGTTTTCACAACAAGAGGAAGATCTCATCATTAATCTCCATGAAGCTCTAGGCAACAGGTCTTTTTTTATTAATTTATTAAATTTTATATATATATGAAAGTATGAATTCATTTTTACCTATCCGATTTTAATTATTTGATCACGATCATCTACATTGAACGCATTATCTTGTTGAATAAATGCAACACTTGCGTTTGAACCCCATAACTTAATTATGTTTCAGTGGCGAATGCAGTAATTTTATAATTTAGTAGAGTATACTTTTATGTTCTAGCAATAAGAGTAGCAATTTTATTTTACGATTTTGTGGCGAATGCAGTAATTTTATAATTTTGTGTACGGGTTTTCGAATTTTGCGGCAGGTGGGCTCAGATTGCAGCGCAATTGCCGGGAAGGACAGACAATGAGATTAAGAATTTTTGGAACTCGAGCCTGAAGAAGAAGCTGCTGAAGCAAGGGGTCGATCCCAACACACACAAACCGATGATGATCAAAGATGAGAGAGAAAGCAGCGGCGATTTGAGTTCTTCATCGCTGCAGAATATTCTTCACCATCAGCAGCAGGTACGGGGGCTCCAAACCTCAGGCTCGGAAACGTACAACCTCAGCAGCCTGCTGTGCAACACCAATGCAGCAGGGAAAATGCGGGAGAATAATTGTTCGAACAAACAAGTCTACGATCCTCTCTTCTTGTCTGAATTCCAAGCCAACGTGGATCCTGATGGATTCCAATCCACCTTTCTCTCTCATTGCCAACAGAATCTTAATAATAATTCTAATAATAATAATAATTCTAATAATAATAATAATAATCCAATTTGTGGATTCAATTCAATGCCAGACCTGACCAATTTCGATCACCACAATTTGGGGAAATTGGTGATGAATGAAGCTAAAGAGAGCTCAATTTTGAACTTTCAAAGCGCAATGACGATGCAGACGAACAACAACGACAACAACAACAGCAGCAGCAACGCGTTTTCGTGGGACGGGAAGCTGGATTCGGTTTTCCAGTTCCAATTCAGTGGGATTCAGATTGAAGAAAGGGGTGATTTGAAGCTTCCGAATCAGATTTCGGATGATGATTTTGGTGCATACGTGTTTGATCATCGTATATAGATTGGAAATGTACATGGAGGAAAATACGTATAAATACAAAAGAAGAAGAAGGAAAGGAAAAAGGTAGAGAGGTGTAGAAGGATTTGATTCGGACATTACATTAGATTCCTACGTTGTTTGTTTGGATTGAGGATTGGTAAAAGTGATGTTTCAACAGTTTAATTATGGGAGGAAAGAAAAATTGGTGAAGTTTTGTTTTAGTGATGTGGTCCAAAATCTATTATTGTTATATATCCAATGGTAGTTTGATTTGCTGGCATACATACAATATAAGTAAAAGTCCCACACAAAATTGGTTATGCTTTTTTGTGATGCATGTTGCTTGTTTATATTATTGTGTGGTACGTACGTTTTGTAGTCTTGTTGTACGTGCCTTAGTCTCGTATTTTATTTCAGTGTCGAAATGTATATGGAAAATGGATATATTTGGAAATGTGAGTTTGGCGGTCCCATGTGGGGCCGAGGGCTTAAGTTAACGGTGCATTGATTCAGTATAGAACTGAATCGATGGTTCTAAATTTGAATTCGTAAATGTCCTTGGCTGACCACCCCGGAATTGGCTTTATCGGTTCTGCCAATCCGATTTTGATTTTGATAATTTGAACTTTGAACCTACGGTTAGTCATGATTTAGGCTCAAAATCGGTAAAATTGAAAAAAATATGTAAAAAACAACTGAAAATCGAATAAATCCAGTGGTAGATCATCGGATTTAACCAGATCCATAACCACCAATTTTGATTTAAAATCTAAATGGAAAATCTTCTTTCCAGGTGATTCTGGTTCCGATTTTTCGGAACCTGAACCACTTATTTGAACTAGCCACATCACTAGCCTGAGCTCTCAACCAAGCAAAAGTGTGTTCACAATTTCTTTATTCAATAATTATCAAATTATCGGGGTATTGTAGTATTAATTACTTGTATAATATCCCTTGTCAGCAATTTAGCAGATTATATAGGAAGAAAATTATTTATTTAAATTTCAAAACACAAAATTTAGAAAATTTAACACATATGAGCCATTTTGTATGCATTATGCGTGCACAAAATAAACATGCCTGAAGTTGTCACTTTATTTATCAATTTTTGAAAGAAGAATAATAATAAAAAAAAGCTTATGAAAGCATCTGATGTATAGTAGTGTTTAGTTGATGGCGATAATTAGTCTTAATGACGGCATTAATTTCAAAATCAATTTTCACACACTGATTAAGACAGAATGAAATGAGAGATTTTGTGTATACTTTAATTTTGTTCTGACTTTTGAGGTAAAAATTATTTCTAACTGGAACTTGTTAATGGTGGCTAATAAATATGATATGCATGTCCGACACTCGAAGCATTAATATTTTGTAAGTGCATAATACTCCTACAAGATATTTTACATATAAAATCCCAGAGAAAAACTGATCGACTTAATTAACATTAAATTTGGATTCAATCAAAGGACGTGGTTTACAAAACGGAAACATATTTTCATGTTATACAAAAGGTGCAAGTATTAATTTCATTAATGTGTGTGCCCATTATCATTTATTTCCTTTTAATTAATTATGTAATTAGTGGTTGGTTGATGATGATTGTATTAACTTGACTATATGCAATTAATGGAGTAATTTTTAGAATTATAAATACGATGACAACGACAAATCACAATTCAGTTGACAAAACGTTTTTACAAAACACTCTAGCCGAAACAAAAAAACACTCTAGCCGAAACAAAGACCGGCAACATAATATCATAAAACAATCAGTTGAAAATTAAAACATCAACAAAAACAACGAAATCAACATAGAACAAAAGCAAAGGCTCTACGTATACGTGTTGAAAGCCCGAAGTAATAAAATGTCTTTTCTCTGTACTCATTGAAATGGCCGACTTTTTTTTCTCTATTTTAATACACGCAACAATTTCAACTAAACTCCCGTTCCCGTGTCATTCAAAATGGACATCTAGACCGAGACAGAGGGGTAGAAATCAAGCCGATGGCGTGGGGTTGAAACTAATTGACCATTCATAGTTGCACACGTAAGGAAATAGACTGAGCCTTCTTTGTCGAATGTAAGAAAAAAACACAGTCATTTTTTGTCTCAATTTAGGTAATAACCTTTTGGTCCTCACATGAAGAATATCCAGAATCAGAAACTGGAGTGATGGAAAGAGCCTTTCCAACTAATTTCTCTATCATTTGAAAGATACACCACTTAGGACCAGTGGTCTCACTCTCACTCACCTAAGAGAGAGAGACTGCCCACCACTTCTCATTTTCATTTTTTTTTCATCTAAATAAAAAAAAAGTAAAAATAACAGATCATTATTCAAATTTCAAGAGAGGTAGCAACAAAGTCTGGAAATACATATTCATGTTCGGCGAGCGACAAGCACGAACTCAGAAAGAGTTCGACAACGAGTACGATAAAACAATACCGTCTGGAAAAAGAACTAGCAAACCGGGAGTAGAGCAAAGTGACGAGTCTCTAATAAACTGGGATGCAGTTATGTACAGGCACGTCGAATTCATCCATCATGGTTATCGAATAACGCATTTCATTCCCTTCAGATCTTTGAAATGAGAATAGGTGAACTTGCCTTAGCAACGCCGTTTTCTTTGACATCGTTCTCTTTTGGATCCATTTCCCAGGCACTGGGTGGCACATCCACTGCAGGAGAACAATTGAAGAATCCGTGCGGCTACAAAAAATAGCGAAGCAATAGAAGTGTTATGAATGTGATAAGAAAATATACGAGAGTGAGTTAACATTCATAAAACGTACCTGAAGCACGAAACCAATGTGCTCCACGGGCATAACAGGCCAGTCTTCCAGTCGAGGAACATGCGTGATGCCAAAGATGTACCTATATAGGCCGAAAAATGCATTCAGAGATGAAATATTTCACTGCAAATACTAGAAACAATTATGTTTTCTCTAAGATGCAAGAAACAGACCAGAGAACGATATCATTTTCCTCCAAAGGCCGATTCTGCTTCACCCATGAAGCCAATCCTTCACCAGCACGTGGATTTTGGTTGGGAAACTCCCCTCCGGGGAAATCCTCTCCACGTGCATATTGTGTTACCCACAGATTATGCTTCAAAAATGCAGCTCTTCTCAGAAATTTAGCCTCGGGACCAGCTAGTGGAAGACAATTTGAACCAGGCACCAGTTTGTAGCCTGTCAGTTTTCCAGTCCTATTCACAGTTCTTGTGTTCCTTATCTGAATGGAACAATAAACCCGATAACATTATCAGACAGAACATAAAATGATGTCATGTAATAGTCACAAGACACTATGGAGTCTATCCAGATTTAAAAAAAGAGAAGTCAGAGCAAACGACTCTTCCAGTCCTTTCTAGCAAAACCAAAAAAAAAAAAACTTCTATCTTAGTAGTATAACCAGATAGAGAAAGAAATCTCCCGCATCAAAAAAGGGTTAGCACAGAAACTACTTTTGGTGGGTAAAGTTGGATCTGTTTCGGGTGTTCAAAACATAATTCGTGTCAGGATGCTTACAATCCAGTGGCGGCCAGATAACGGATCACAATCACGCATTGCCTCTAACTCGGATCTAAGGACAGTTTCCTCAGCATAGAATGCATTGTTGTGAACATTGTCCTTTCCAGGTTCTTCAACTCTGACATTCACTTCAACAACCTGAAGAGAATAGGAATAGGAATAGGAATAGGAATAGTAACAGAACAAAACGAGTCAAACCTTGTTTATCAATCTTGGAATGAAGCGCATCAATCATCAACGTTTCCATCAATATAGCAAATAAATAACTGATTCTGGGCCAGATACCTGATTGTGTGCTTCTCCAGGTTTACAGTCGACAGCCATATCCATACGAGAAACAAAGAAATGTTGGTGAACAGGAGCATATAATCCAGGTGCAATGGTTGTACCATATTTTCTAAATTCACCAGGTTGTAGAGCCCCTAAACTGAGAATCCCAGTAAGTTTAACTTCAGCTTCAATCTTCCCATCCTGGAATCAAGAACACACGGCTATAATGCTATAATACATTATTTGTCCAGACGGCTTTCGTTTTAACATATACTACACTTTTTAATCATATTTGACCGAGAAAATTCTGCTTAACATTCTGCTTCCTATTTGTTAATTCAATCCTGTTGTATATCACTGACTAAACTAATACTAGGTTCCAGAGGAAAACAAGAAATGAAACGTCTTGTTATTAGAGAATGCTCCTATGTCCATCTTCTATCATCCTATACGAAAATATATTACTGCTATATAGGCGAGCACTATTGGGAATGCATTCTACTTGCCTGGTAAAAGTGCCAATAAAATCCATACTCATAGTTAGCCACAGTGCAGAAAAAAGAAACAGTAAGACGCCTTGATCTTCGGACTTCAGCCATGCCAGTTCTCCAATCTTGATGCTTCCATAGGACTCCATGATCCTCTTCATGCAAGCATACACAGTTTTCAATTGTCTCAACTCCTCCGGTAAAGTTTGTAAAATGAGCATCAAAGTACTTTATATATCCTAAGCAATCACATCCCTGAATAGGAAACGACTTAGACAAGAATTACACACTGAGATGAAGATTGCAGTGAACTAAGCAAAAATGATAATCAAATAAAAATAAGAATTTGAATTTGAAACCTTCTTCAGAGAATGGGCATTCTTGCCCAGACCATCTTCCCCTGCATCAAATGCGTTTTTCCTGTAATGAGGGTCATTAGGATCACCATACGGCACAACCATCTCCACGAAACTCAACCTATGCGCTATAGGTCTCCTTCCCCGGCTACCATCAACATAGGCAACAGAATGAATGACCAGACCCTCCCTTGGAGTGAAACCAATGCGAAAGTTCCACTGTTAACCAAAATTTCAACAGTGATTTTGACTAAACTCGGGCTGATTATGTGCATGTGTGAGTGTGTTTAGTTAGTAATAAAGAGAGAAAAACCTTCTGCCATTCTACGTAATTCCCATTGATGCGAAAACTTGGACCTTCAGGCTGAACAATTTGAAGAGATTTCACATCACTTCTATCTACTCCTCCCCTTGTTTCACCAGGAGTATAATTTCTCAGAGGATCAGCCGGTGGCAAAGGAACAAGCTTGCGATCTTCAAACTCGATTACCACCATATTTTGCATATCAACAAGAACGTGAATTCCTTCTACAGGACGCGCATAACCATTTTCCAGTGGGCAGTCACTCTCTGTCCGGCAAAACACAAGTGGTTTTGCAAGTCTACGACTAGGAGCATCAGCCTCGCTGTGGTATCCAACACACCTGCAGTAGGAATTTCACCAATCAGATCACTAAGTGAGTATACTAACAAGGTCGTTTCCAGAGCATGTCATCATCTGCAAATACTAACCATGGATCAACCATGACAAGGTCCATGTCATGAATGCCCCTCTTCTTCATTGCCTCCACAAAAGGAGGGTAATCTTTCACAATAGCTTCACATTCTGCATATTCTGTAGCATCCTGCAGTTGGAATACATAAGAAATTACCTAATTAAGTGGACAAGCATTGTATAACAAAGAAGACAAAAGCCAAAAATGAGTCCCACAAAGCACATGCAACAATTAATTAATCAATGAACTAACATTTATCTTTTTTTCACAAAAACACATGCTACATGACATATTTGCTATAAAGAATGCTCTGAATCCAAATTATGAGTATAGTGTGTTAAGTATTCCTGCAATTTAGTAAGATACCATTGGAGGCTGAACATCTGGAACAATTTCAGAGGATACAACTTTTCCTCGATGATGTCCACCTCGAGTAGTTGCATGTACTTCTGTCAACTCAACTATCCACAAACTAGTCTCATTGGACTTCTTATTGTAGACAACTAATCTGGCTCTCCTCGGTGGGAGCTTACTAGGTATTGCAGGCCCTCCTTTGGTTCTAGCCAACAATGATGGTTGGAATGGAGGAAAGAAATAAGCATCTGCAAGTGCAACAACATGCTTTTCTGGCTCCAACAAAACAACTTCAACAAACCTCATGCTATCTCTGACCTAAATAAACAAGGGACAAGTCAGAGGATGACCAAATTACAATAGCAGTAATTAAGTAACATGACATTAGTTGCATGGACATCATATCAATGAAAAGTAATTTCAGACCTCAGGGGTGGCCCCAGCTGCTCTGACAGTTGCCACAGCCACAGAGATTTCAGTAGCAGATAAGGGATCTAAAGGATGTTTTGTTTGAGCCCTTGTCATGACTTGGACCCCTGAAAAAACAAAGCATTGATAAGTAACCAAGTCCTTCAAGCAGGTTCTATTCATACCAAAAAGTTCAAAAGGGATTTAACATCATAAAAAATCCACAAAATTGAAAGATTAGCTCTGAGATGTTCATAGAGATAACATACAATTCTACACATCCGTGTATACAAGAAAATAATGGAAGCAAAGCATTATAGCACGTGTAACTACACACTAAGACCTTCAAGTATTTCCAACTACATAAGTGATACAAGAATGCGATTTAAAAAAGGGGTTATTAGCCTAAGCCCCGTGAGAAAAAGTAAAGACTAAAGGAAAAGAATCACAGTAATTGAATTGAAATAAAAATATATTCTTTTCACATCAAGTAATTCAGAATGACTTGTAAGATTTCTAAAAGCACACCTTTTGAAGTCATCAAACCAATTACACACTCCCTTCATTGTCAATTGATAAAGATAGCAATATGAGATGGACACATAATGATGAGTTTCATATCAAGCTTGTCTTCTAATGATGATTATCGTAAACTAGGCCTCCATCCTTTACTTCATAAAGCACTCACCAACACTTTCATACACCGGAATATCAAACATAGAGCAGTAATAGACCTTAAAATAATCCACCAAGATGACAAGAGTCTCAAAAGCACAAACAAGAATAATCCAATGAAAAATGTGGAGTAAAGTTAATGTTTACGCAAATAAACAACCAAAGAACACCCAATGTTTTGTGGTCCTCACTCTTCCATCAACTCCAAATCACATAGTAAAATTAAACTTTCAATGAATGTAAGACTTTCTGATCACTAACTTTTTGCACAATCAAGTTCTGTTCTCTTTTTTTGTGTTGTTTCTCCAAAGTCACTGACTGTATGGAGAAAAAACAGATTGAAATGCAGATAATCAACATCAAAGGAGAATCTCTCTGATATCTATTTTCCAAACCTTGATGCCTTCCACAAAAAAAAACATTAAAATCGATAATTACGCAGTAAAATTCAATAGCATGCCAGACACAGATAGATACAGAGTCATTCGATATTCCTATCAACCACCAAATATAAAAATCACATAATTTCAACATAGAGAAGAAGCGAGATCTCGATCAATGCACACCACATGCACACAAACCAAAACAACGCAGCACACATCAACGCCAAAACGGAATCACACAGGAAAGGGCAAAAAAACAAATTCACGATCGCATTTGATTAAGACCTTTCGCTGCGGCATTGGAAGAAGGCTCCGTTCTAATCAAAGCCGCCGCGGCCGCCGCCGGCTTCTTCTTCTGATCCTCAGCGGCGGGAGGCACAGTCCAATCCGTGGCGGAGACCGACTCGCGGCGGACTAGGGCGGGCGAATCGCCGGCGCCGGCAGCTGGAGGAGCGCCGCTGCCGCAGCAGCTCGTCGGAGGAGGAGTAAGCGTCGCCTTTTTCGGAGCTGTGGCCATTGCAACTGGTTCGCAATCTCACCGAATCCACCGCAATGAGCGTCGCAATTCAGTGACATACAGCAAGCAATCGAGCTCCTTCACTCCACCAACCAACACCGCCACCACAATTTATTCAGATACGGATTGATTCGAGTGCTGTAACGGAAAACGGAGTGAAGTGAATGTGAAAGCTAGGGATTGATTCTGTGATCGACGATTTGTGTGTATCTAATTGTATGTATAGGCTGTTTTTTCCTATTAATGCAGAGAGAGAGAGAGATCCCTACAGAGATACACGTGAAGGGGCTTTAAAAAGGTTAAATTTCAGAGCAAAATATTTATTTGCATTTAATTTTTAACCATTTTATCCTTTAAATTTTCCTGTTTTGTTTTATGATAGATAAGTAATGGTGATAGGCGCATTTGCTTTTAGATACCCCAACTAACCATATTTTGCTTGATAAGGCCATGATTATTGGATATTTAACTTCTATTCCGATTTTCTTTGTGAATAATGTACCTATTACTGAAAAGAATTTCTATAAATGGTTAAAACTTAAAAGATACCCCAACTAACCATACTACTATATCTATTCAGGGATGTATCGATCTCTAATTGTCACTCACTAACTGAATCTAAATTGACATATCGATTCTACCTGTACGTGATGTGCTTATTTTGAACTAGAATTGGGAATGTGAATTTATTTGCTAGATCGATTATGATTCGACAACCTTTATATCAGTAGGCTTAATTAAAGATATTGATCGAATGTATTTTAATTATATACTAATATTTAAAATATGGAATCTTTGGATTTAATATGAAAATTTATTTTATGATTTAGTAAATGAAACGAGTCTGTATATACCAGTGTTTTGGATATATAAATATGGTAAGTATGTAGGTTAGTCATTTTTATTTACATTATGATAATGAAATATTTATTATTCGGAATTTTTGGATTGCAATATGACAAATTTAGTTAATGGTTTCGTAAATGGAACGAGTCTATACGTATTAAATTTTGTCGCATAAATTATGGCTAAATGAATGAGGTAAGGAAGAGTTTATACACAATGAATGAATTTCCTTTTGTCACATTTGACAGTGATAGATGAATGTACGAAAATACTTTTGTATACAAATTTGACCCTTGTTGCTGGCATAATTATAACTAATGAAAATGATATAATGGCCTACAAAAGATTCATTTTTGTACACCTAGCTACCACTAACACAAAAAAAATATACTATACACAAATTGACATACATAATTATGTATGTAGTGAACTTATAAATTACTAAGTATAGTGAACCTATTAATAATTTTTTTAGTGACAATTATGGGTTGTATATGTAAAGATGAAGCAACGGTTGTTTTTGCAACTAATTTTTAAAGTTGCAGAGATCAAAATTTAATATTTTCTGACTTTATTAACTAGGTCAAATTGTTTACGATAGGATAGATAAAGGCATGAGACATGGCTTAGCAGCTGATCACGAATTAATAATTTGATTTATCAAATATATTAAACCCCACATCACTAATATTAAATCTTCATTATTTTGAGCTAGGCTGTCTCCTCGTCACCAAGCCATCGGTGACGAAAGTGTGATACAAAAACATTATTCTTATACCAGATTTAAATTATTATAAAAATATAAAAATCAGCCCAGATTTTGGTGTTACATGCATTAATTATGTATCAAGTTGCAAGTACCAAAGTGGGGAGATCAGTGTTGTGTACTTGAATTATTTAATCCAACAAAGCAAAGGCCAAGAAGATTCCAGCCCCACATATTTAAGATTCCACTACAATAATTGAGGCTGCCTTTCCCAGCCACTATTTAACAATATTATCAAAATAGTTTTATCTATACCTTGCTTTCGTGGCCATGACTAATGTTTGTCAAGTTATTATCAAAATCAAATCTTGATTTCAACTACTATGACTTTGATCGGTGAATATAAAATTATGCCTAACACTAGCTAGATATTGTTGATAAAACTATGATTTTAATCTATCTTTTGTAAGAAAACATTTTATGATTTATACTTTGTATCAATGATATCTATAATACATTCGTGCTAGTAACAGAGATAAATTAATCTTGTCATCGGTGAAAAACCAGTGCACATAGTGCATTTATGCCAACCGTGTGAACGATGCAACCGTGTCTATGTGTAAGTTGTACAATATGTCGACTCAGAGGCGGACCTTCATGTTAGGGTTGGGGGCCAATGGAACCCCCACCAATTTACAGATTATATTATATGGGAAATATTGAATTGTAGTAGTAGTTCAAGTGGTTATGTACTTGGGTTAAAAATTTTGAGTTATTGTTGGCCTGAGTGCAAATCCTACAAGTGCAATATTTTGTTATTTCCATTTTTTTCTTGATTAAATTTTTTATTTACTCATTTTTCTTGTGTTATGTGGTTTAGAACCCCCAGTGTAAAAAACTTGCGTCCGCCGCTTCGTCGACTATTTTAACTGTATTATATCACTTATTCGTGATATATCAACATTTGTGAGGTTCTTGTGCTTATTTTTTTACTTTATCAAAAGGTTCAATGAATTAAAGATGTATTCATTGTAATGAATGTAGCTACAAACATGGAGTACAAATTATTATTGTGAGTGAATATACATAATCATTTAAGGGACACCTTTTTAATTGTTTTAAAAACTAATATGATCAACCCAATTAATATGATACATATAGATTAAAGAGATCAATTATTCAAAGTCGTATAGTTATCATTATATACCTTCTCAAGAATAAAATAGGAGTTATAGGCAATTCTCTAGCTAACAAAATATATGCCTAATCGAACATCATCTTTAAACCTTTACCTAATCTATCCATCTTAGAAATTCGAGAACAGTACAACTTTGTGACAATCGTAAGTCAAATTATTTTCATCGTTAAATCACACTATTTTTAAAAATTAAGAATTAATGAAATGAGAACATAAAGTACTTTTCTATTTTAAAAAACACATTAAATAGGAAATATGAACTATGAGTAAAATGTTTTCCCTCCATCCAATAAATTGAAGATTAATTTGAGTCTATCATGAAGATAAATGATGACCTAATATTACTGATCCTTTTTATAAAAAAAAAAAGTGAATTACCAACAAACACTAACCATTCTATAACATGCACGATCAATAAGTGAATAGTCTTATGCATTCAACTTATAAAACTCAAAGCTATGGTAAGTCAACATATATAAAAGGGACCATAAATGTCACTTTTTCTAATGTGAAATGACATCATAAGGGAAATGTACACTAACATCCCATTATCACTTGATTCTATTGCATGTAATTATTGTGCTTTTCTTGTCACTATCTATTGTGTAATGTTTTTCAATCCTTTCTATCCTATGTATGAGGGGTCACTTTTTTATATGTGTGGACTATATTGATATCCACTTAGAGTTTAATGGTTGTTTTACACTCACTCCACCAACCATCTTCTTTTTTTAAACTAAGAAACAAATGTGCTCAATTGAGGTAGTTGAATGGTAATATATGACATATTTCGAGTTTTTATATTTGAATTATTTGATCCACTTAGTTGTGCATATTACATAATAATTTTATATACTCTGTTTTATTGCATTTGTGCCTTGAAGACAAAATGTGCAAATCACCAATTATGGTGAGCCAAAGTTCAAATAAAGAGCCAAGCAAAATCGGATGTACATTTTTAAAAATTAAATGCCTTCTGCAAATAAGAGTGTGAAATATTATTGTGATGGATCGTTGTTTATGATAGTCAAATATATCAACTCCTTTAGACTTTCTTCTTCCAGATAAACAAATAATGGATCTTAGATATCAGATCTTTTATTGCATAGTCATATGATATTCTTTTTTTCGATATACATCTTATATGGTAAAATAGTTTATCATTACATAAAATACAATAATTACTTACATGCACATCGGTCTAATTAAAAATATAAATGAGCTAAAAATAGGATTGAAATTTGCAGAGCTTCTTAACATCTTTCTACACTATGAATCAAGGAGCTTCTTAGAATATCTCATATTCTTAAACCTAAAATGTAGCATTAGGCCATTAGCTCTAATGGTACTCTAAAACATATTCCATTTTGGTTTTTTAAGTCAAATATACCCATTTTTGGTTTATAATAAACAAACTCAAACCATTTTTTTTTAAAATTTTATTATGGGTAATGAAAAGATACTACTGATAGAGAATATTCTTTTAAGTTTTAAGCTTAGTGTAAATGGTTGGAGTAAAATCACTATTTGATACTCCCTCGTCCATGAAAAATAGTCTCGTTTTGTCATTACTAAAATTTTCTTTTATATTCTACCCACTTTTTCTCCTTTTCTCTCTTACTTTTTCTCATTTATCTCCTACTTAATCTACTTTTTCTCTCATCTATCTTACTTTATCAATTTTATATTAATTGTGTGTTACTATTTTTTTTGGACGGAGAGAATATGATATTTACAGAAAATGAGTGCGAAATTGTTGAAGATAATTATAGTATAAAAGTGGTGATTTTCGGAAAGGAGACACCAAATAGCCATCAATTATTTATTGAAAATAGAATAATAAAAGTGGATCCATTATTGGGAAGTTTCCATTTGAGGAGAGGCAACTATAACTTTAATGATGGGTATAGAGCCCACATGCTCAAGCAAATTGAGTTGGATATCAGTGGCCCAACACCATTTGATATATGAGAGAGAGATGAGAGTGCTGGATATAAAACATGACATCACATTTTATGTATTTATTTTTAAAATATGTCGAGAAATATTATTTTACATTTATGAACAAATGTGAGGTTATATTGTAGCTGGTGGCTAGGTTGGCTCAAAATCGGATTGGTAGGTCATAGTCATAAATGGGCTGAATCGGAACTGGCTTCGCTGTTCAAATGGTGCAGTTCCGATGCCATTATTTTCCAAACCATCAAATAACGATTTTGAGTCGAAATCAAGAAGAAGAAAAAATTAAAAACCAATGACAACCATAACCAACAAAAAACCAGCAGTTTCATTTAGCCCATACTATCATTGATTTCATGTTTAATCCTTTAATTTGATACTACTACTTTAAAGAGTACACTATAATTGATATCATTAATTGTATACAAAAAATCAAATCTCGAATTATCCATTTTACTTTTATATTTGAATAAACAAGAGAATAAAAGTACACGGTAAAAATTGATTTTAATGCATTTTCCCTCACTTTTGTTTAGGGGTGTCGAAACGAGTAGCGGGTATCGGGTAATTTCCAACCCGATCCGCTACCCGACCGAAACGGAAAACGAGACGGGATCGGTATTCATATTTTGTGTTTTGCGGACCCGATACGATACCCGAGCGGGAAACCTATTTGTCCCGAAAATTACCCGATTGTTTATTTTTATCTTTTTTCCTCTACTAATTAAGATTAAGTTTTTTTAACTTTTGTTAATCTTATTTTCTCATGTCTGTCTTGATTCTCCTTCCACAGCCACCACCCGCATCTGCCGTCGGCTATGTCTCCACCCGCATCCGCTGTCGGCTACGTCTCCACCCGCCAGCCTATTTCTTTTACCGTTAGTTGTTGTTTAGTTCACATATTACATAGTACTCCCTCCGTCCCATAAAAGATGTCACACTTTTCTTTTTAGTTTATCCCACAAAAGATGTTACATTTCTCTTTTTGGAAAAAGTTCTCTTTCACATGAATATAAAAATTATATTTTTTCTCTCCATTTAACACACAAAATAAAACCTCCTAAAATCCCGTGTCGTCCTACAAGTGTGACATCTTTTGTGGGACGGAGGGAATACTCCATATCTTTAATTGATTCTTGAATATTTTTTTTTATTTCTTTATTGATTTCAAAATTGTTGGGAAGGAATTCTGATTTGTAAAGTAAAAGTTACATATATATTCTCGATTCTTAAAGTGTGAATATGTGATTCTTGATTCTTAATTCTAAATTCCACATTTTTACACCCGCCGGCTGCCACCTTCTTATAACAAAAATAAGATTAAAAAAACCAAGGTAGGGTTTACAACAAAAATAAGATTAAAAAAACCATGGTCAGGTCGGGTACCAGCAACGTCGGGTGCAGGATACCCAAGTCAGGTATCAGGTTATACCCAACACAGTGCGGAACGGGTATCGGGATTGCCATCATGGCTGAAACCGGATACCCGCAGGTACCCGACTCGTCGGGTGCGGATACCCGCGGGTACCCATTTCAACATCCCTACTTTTGTTTAATCCTTTTAATTTTATTTAAAATTAAAAATTAATTTGTATGCCAAATTCGTGAAAAAGAAAAAGCAAAGATCGCACATTATAGTACTAACATATCTAAATGAGAATATAAATAATTGAAAACATATCCCTTAAATTTTCATGGCTACTATTTTCAATTCAACACAAATCTTCTTACTATATAGTACGATGAAAAACAGCCAATTACAGCAAAGTACTTAACATCCAAGTTCAAATTAATAGTTCCACTCAATGCAAATCTGCTAAGGGCACAAATATAAGAGGGCATTTACTTATCACTTGAACAAATGAATTGAGCAATCCTATGATTAAAGATAAAATACAAGTAACAATCTATTTTATCAAGAGGGATTTTGCAAGAAGGCATGGTAGGAGAGGCAGTGATGGAGGAAGAGAGGGAAACCGAGTCAACATTCTATGGAGGAGGTTGAAGTAGGAGTGGCGGCTGCGTAGGATGGGGGAGCGGCAGAGAAGGAAGGTTCGATCCTGAGAATTTATGTACAAGGTTGAGATGCAGTTACAACTGAGAATCAGGTTGATTAAGATAGGATAATTGTGTTAGCAGCCAAAGTTAATCCACATTATTAAACTGAATTTAACAACAGAACATTGTGAATCAAACTACAAATCAAAACTCTAATGATACAAACTCTGATCAAACAAATGCATACATATGTCAACCACCATTTCCAAGCAAATCATTGAACACCCCCCCCCCCCTCTGAAGACCCTCTCCACGCCGCCGGCAGTCTCGTCGCACACTCGCCACCTTGTTGTCCACAAAGAAGCGGGACGACTGTTGCGCTTCCTCAAGTTTGACGGATCCTCCCTCAATTCCATATGGATGCTCTTAAAATTATTAATATTCTATCTCAAGAAATTGTTTTTCTCTCTAATAAGATGAGATTCATTTTTTACTAAGTTGAATCACTTTTATTTCAATATCTCTTTTACTTTAAAAATTGTGTCATTTCAAAAATTTACCTCTCCATTTTAAAAGCATTATTGATACAAATAAAAAATAAAATACTCCGTAGATAACATAAAAAAAGAGTAGATCTTGATTGTTGATAATAATGTAAAAAAAAGAAAGAATTGCTAAGTGATTAGTGAATAATCCTTGTTGCGCCGAGCGAATTCTGATCCCTCAAAATAGCCAAAATGGTTTCAGATCCAACAATGAGTCCTAGTGAGCATTATACATGATCATTGCTTTCATTTACCAAGATGCATATTATTTCTATGGTTGATTCTTCAAAAACAAAATATGAGAATGAAGAATTAAGACATCATTATGATTCCTAACATGTTCCTCATTTCTGCCTTCCGATATTAATCTCATGCAACAATTGAAAATATATTTGCCCCTTCATATATTACTCTACTAACCATATCATTCTATTCAAGACAGGCTCTTACATAGTATGATGAAAATCGGCAAATAACAGAAAATATTAAACATCAAAGTTGCAATAATATTTCCACCCAATTTAAATCTGCTAAAAAAACAAATACTCCGTATAAGGGAGCAGAAATGGAGAGTTTATCAGCCAAAGTTTCAAACACAGAATTTGTATGAATCAAACAACAGAACCCCTTGTCAATCAAAATTATAGAGATTAAAACTCTGATCAAAACATATTCACTAACACATCAAACAAATTAAGAGAATGAGCATCAAGCATAGCTTACTACCAGCCAACATAATCAAATTGAGCAAACAAAAATCAAATTAACATGCCTAATCAAAACATTCAAAGAAGGAACATAAAACAAAAATAAAATTGCATTACTCTGAAATATCCCAAAACACAAAATTCATTTCAATTAAAGCGTCTAATAGAGCATAGAGTAGCAATATCACCAGTATCCACGATTTCATAAAATTTTAAAAGCAAAATTAAATTGGGGGAAAAAACCCTAAATCAAGCGGTGAGCACAACAGCGCCTCCAGCTTCCTTGATCTTCTTCTCGGCGTTCTTCGACACGAGCTTGGCCTTCAACACGACCGGCTTCCCCTCCGGCAGCAGTCCCTTCCCCAGCACCTTGAAGTAGCCGAACTGCGTGACGTCGATGAGCGGCGCGTTGTCCTTGGACGCCTTGTCCTTCACCTCCTGCGGCACCAGCGACCAGAGGCGATCGATGTTGACGGTGGGGCAGTGGAACTTGTTGCGGAGGCGGTGGAAGTACCTCATACCGACCTTGCCGAAGTAACCGGGATGGTACTTGTCGAAGAGAATGCGGTGGTGGTGCATTCCTCCGGCGTTACCCCGACCTCCGGGATGCTTGCGGTGCTTGCCGATACGGCCGTGGCCGGCGCTGACGTGGCCGCGCTTCTTGCGGTTCTTCTTGAATCTGGTGGTCATTTTCTCTGGGTGGAAGAGGGCGGCGGCGCTGGGTGGAGGCGAAATGGGGGTTAGGTTTTGGGGATTTATAGGGAAATTGATTTTGGGTGGGTGCGTGTTAGGGTTTCAGAGAAGGTTTTTTTACAATAATGCCCTTTCTTCTGTGGAATTCCAAATTATATTTTGTATAAAATCAATTTGTAGAGCTAATTTTTCTCCTCTTTGAAGACTAAATGAAATATAGACTATAATTCAATTATTTTTAATTAAAAATCTTTTTAAAACTTAAGAAGATTTTTTTTTCTCGAAGCAAAAATTTTAGATTTGTGATAGGCAGACTATAAGCCCAAAAGTCATAATTACAAAATACTAGTACTCCTAGTATATGAATTCAATGATACTTATATTGAAAAATTATTGATAACAAAAATACATCTCGGTAACATGGTAGAGAAATTAAAAGAGAAAACAGAGAAAAAAGATTAAAAACAGAGTAATGAATTTAAAAAATAATTATATCTGCTTTTTTGGTAATAGAGAATATTTATTTGTAAATAAGTTGGGATAATCATTCACAGTGGAACGAAACTCATAAAATCAAATTACAAAACGAGGTAAGTGAATAAATATAGTTATGAATGAGTTTTATAGGTTTGTGTAACACCTCTTAAAGTGGTGACACCACATATCCAACAATATTATAAATGCTACACAACAATCTATAGTCTATATAGCATGTTGAATATTGCTAGCCGAAAAAAAATTGTTATATACAATGTTGTATATTGTTGGCCGAGATTTTTACACTTGAGCATTTTTTTATTGCCATATGACAGCTTATTATTTGTCCACGTGTCATCGACGTGTAGTGTACAAATAATTGACTATGAATGATGGTATGGAGTTATTTTAGGAGGTGTTGTCATTTTAATGCACCTCTGAGGTTATATGATGCATCCATACAAATCAACTCATCCCAAATCTGCATAGATTTGATGTAAAATGGAGTTTTTTTTTTCACTTTAAAGGTAGAAGTAGAACTAGTATGCCTTAAAAAACATATTGCGCATACACAAATAAAGATCATAGTAAAACTTGTACATCCATTACAAACTTAAGGCACAAAACTAATAAGGCCTTCTTCCACCTATAGGTATCACATTAGACCCCGAACGGTTGCCAAAGCCGCCGCCTCCTCGGCCTCGGGATCGGAAGTTGCGCCCCGATCCTGCAGAAACATCGTGGTTAGAACAACAATAGATCGACCGACATTTTTCAGATCAACAACCATCCACAAACTCCTACATATGTTAAACATTTCAGCACTAATGAAAGATAGTAGCACGGTCAACACGATTACCTCCCGTATCATTTCCAGCAGTTCGTGACAAAGCAGCAAGTTGAGGCGGCACGGCCTGCCCAGCTTGTTGCAGAATCTTGATGAGTTCTCTAGCATGCTTCACATTTGCATGAGTGAAAAATGAGAAAGCAGTTCCCGTGGCTCCTGCACGGCCAGTTCGGCCAATCCTATGGACATAATCCTCCAAATTCGAAGGGAAATCGTAGTTGACTACGACTTTAATGTCCTTCACATCTAGAGAAACATACAGAAAGAGTTGGGATCAGATAAGAATTCAAAAGCAACACAAAAAGAATATGGCCCCTTATCCCTTTAAATTATTTTGTATACCAAATTCGTGAAAAAGAAAAAGCAAAGATCGCACATAATAGTACTAACATAACTAAATGAGAATATAAATAATTGAAAACATGTCCCTTAAATTTTCATGGCTACTATTTTCAATTCAACACTAATCTTCTTACTATGTACGATGAAAAACAGCCAATTACAGCAAAGTACTTAACATCCAAGTTCAAATTAATAGTTCCACTCAATGCAAATCTGCTAAGTGCACAAATATAAGAGGGCATTTACTTATCACTTGAACAAATGAATTGAGCAATCCTATGATTGAAGATAAAATACAAGTAACAATCTATTTTATCAAGAGGGATTTTGCAAGAAGGCATGGGTAGGAGAGGCAGTGATGGAGGAAGAGAGGGAAACCGAGTCGACATTCTATGGAGGAGGTTGAAGTAGGAGTGGCGGCTGTGTAGGATGGGGGAGCGACAGAGGAGGGTTCGATCCCGAGAATTTATGTACAAGGTTGAGATGCAGTTACAACTGAGAATAAGGTTGATTAAGATAGGATAATTGTGTTAGCAGCCAAAGTTAATCCACATTATTAAACTGAATTAAACAACAGAACATTGTGAATCAAACTACAAACCAAAACTCTAATGATACAAACTCTGATCAAACAAATGCATTCATAAATCAACCACCATTTTCAAGCAAATCAAATAATGCAAGAAGAACAAGGTCATAAAAAGAGCATAAAAAACAATAGAAATAAACAAAAAATCATATAAGAAATCAGAGTATTATGAAAAGCCTGCATAATCAAATCCAACTAATACAAATCAAGCATTGCATAAGCTTATTCCAATTAACACACGCTATCAAATATAAAAACGCATTACTCTAAAATATCCAAAATCACATAAAACGAAACACAAAATTCATAGTTTTCAATGTAAGCAAAATATGATAAGTATAACCGATTGCATAAAACATAAATAAAAAAGCGGCAAACTCAAATTGGGGGAAAAAACCCTAATTAAGCAGTGAGCACAACAACGCCTCCAGCTTCCTTGATCTTCTTCTCCGCGTTCTTCGACACGAATTTGGCCTTCAACACGGCCGGCTTCCCCTCCGGCAGCAGTCCCTTCCCTAGCACCTTGAAGTAGCCGAACTGTGTGACGTCGATGAGCGGCGCGTTGTCCTTGGACGCCTTGTCCTTCACCTCCTGCGGCACCAGCGACCAGAGGCGATCGATGTTGACGGTGGGGCAGTGGAACTTGTTGCGGAGGCGGTGGAAGTACCTCATACCGACCTTGCCGAAGTATCCGGGATGGTACTTGTCGAAGAGGATGCGGTGGTGGTGTATTCCTCCGGCGTTTCCCCGACCTCTGGGATGCTTGTGGTGCTTGCCGATGCGACCGTGCCCGGCGCTGACGTGGCCGCGCTTCTTGCGGTTCTTCTTGAAACTGGTGGTCATTTTCTGAGGAGAGAGTGCAGCTGCGAAATGGGGGCTAGGGTTTGGGGATTTATAATGAAATGGTGTGTTGGTGGTGAGAGGGTTTCGTCAATAATTAGGAATATTATAATAATTCAAAGTTTGAGATGGGCCGAGCAAAAGCCCAAAACTCATACTTACATATGCAATTATTGATGAAACTAACACTGCTTTGGTCCATTAAGGGTCCATTATAAACAACTACACTATATTACTTCATTTTTATATTGGTTCATCGTGACTCTCACCTTAACTTACATAATTTATGACACTAAACGACATCATAGAAAACAAACTAAATTTACGACTTCACACAAAATGAACTAAATTTACAATTTCCTCCGATTTACAGAATACCCAAACACCAATTGCAATAAAGAACAATCAGCAAGGATGAACTCAAAATAGAAAAGAGAGAACAAAAGGGAATTACGTGGTTCGGCCGTAAGACCTACATCCACGGAGAAGACGATCTAAATTTTATTCAATCACACCAAGGAATACAAGAATCACAGCTATACGAAACTAGAACAAGATCACTCAAACTCACACTATGCGCTCAATACAATCCCAAAAAGAACACAATTTGAGTCTCACAAAGAAAGTGAATCTTACTTCTCAATTGCTGCAGAGGAATGAGCTGCTCTCCTTTTATATCTTGATTAAGCTCAAGCCTCAACTGATTGAGCTCTCCCATAACTGACTGATCTCTCACAACCTCCCAACTGCTTGGTTGTTAGAATCATCAACGGCAATTTTGCCAAAGAACAAAGAACAAAAACCCCCAAATGCCTTTTATCCTCATTTGCAGTTTGGTCCCTCTACTTCTTGCTATTCATTAGTTCCACCCCCTAACAAATCTCCACCTTGGAGCTATTGAACAGATTCAAGCCATCTTCTCTAATCACCCTTCACTACTGTTGAACCAAGTTGATCAGCTCCATACACAACTTAAGTTTGGAGTTGGGCAAAGTCTTTGTAAACATGTCTGCTGCATTGTCTTCGGTTGAGATCTTGGCTATCTTTACAGAACCTTTACTGACCTCATCTCTGATGAAATGGAGTCTCACATCTACATGCTTACTCCTCTCATGGAAAGTCTGGTGCTTAGTCAAGCAGATGGCACTTGAGCTATCACAATTTACCTCTACAGACTGCTGCTCAATGCCAAAATCAGAGAGGATCCCTTTAAGCCAAAAACTCTCTTTCACTGCTTCAGTCAATGCTATGTATTCAGCCTCCGTAGTGGATAAAGTCACCACTGACTGCAAACAAGATTTCCAGCTGACAGCACTCCCATAGAGACAAAAGACATAGCCGGTTTGAGACTTTCTGGTGTCTAAGCTTACTGCATAATCCGAATCACAGAACCCTATCAAAGGCTCCTTTCGTCCACCCTCATGCTTCTCAAACACAATCCCATGATCAACTGTTCCTTTCATGTATCTCAAAATCCATTTAAGAGCATGCCAATGTTCCATTCCAGGATTAGCCATGAATCTACTAGCAACACTAATGGCATGGCTCAAGTCTGGTCTAGTACATATCATGGTGTACATGATACTTCCTACAATGCTGGAGTAAGGAATTCTTTCCATTTCTCTCTTCCCTGCATCTGTGTCCGGGCTCTAACTGGCACTCAACTTGAATTGTTGTGCCAATGGAACAGTAACTGGTTTTGAGCTATCAAGCTGAAACTTCTTGAGAACTTTGCTGATGTAGTCCTCTTCTCTGTCCCTTACAATATCCATCCCCAGGATTCTTCTTGCACAACCCAGATCCTTCATTTCAAATTGAACCCTCAGCTGGTCTTTGATTTCCTGGACTTCAGCTACAGCTGCAGCAGAGACTAACATATCATCGACGTAGAGCAATAAGTAGGCCACAACAGATCCATTCTTCTTCTTAATGAACACACAGTTGTCATACTTAGACATTTCAAAACCAATCTTCAGAATATAATCATTGAAAGTTAAGTACCACTGCCTTGAACTTTGCTTCAAACCGTAGAGACTCTTCTTGAGTAGGCAAACTTTTCCTTCATCTCCAGGCCTGATGAAACCTTCGGGCTGTTCCATGTAAATTGTTTCTTCAAGCTTTCCATGGAGAAAGGCTGTTTTTACATCAAGTTGGTGAAGTTCCCAATTTTTCTGAACCACAATGGCCAAGAGGATTCTGATTGAGCTGTGTTTAACTACTGGGGAAAAAATCTCATTGTAGTCAATTCCCTCTTTCTGAGTAAACCCCTTTGCAACCAATCTAGCCTTGAACCTTATGTTATCATTCTGGAAAGCTTCAACCTTTTTCTTGAATATCCACTTACACCCCACTGCTCTCTGATTTGAAGGCCTCAGAACTAAAATCCATGTTCTGTTCTTATATAGAGAATCTATCTCCTCTTGCATAGCTCTCAACCATTTATCCTTTTCATGACTTCTGACAGCTTCTTTATAACTGGAGGGCTCATGATATTCGATTTTTTCAGCAATAGCAAGTGCATAATACATCATATCATAGTCACTATACTTGGCTGGTAGCTTGATCTTTCTCTTAGACTTTTCTCTGGTTATTCTTGGCTGATCAGGTACTCCAGTATGAGTTTCCATATTCTGAGTATCTGCTGGACTAACTTCACTCTCAGGCATTTCTTCTTCAGCCAGCTCTCTGTATCTATCAGAAGTCTCCACCTCAACTTGAGTACTCTCTGCTACCTTCTTCAAATATGGCATTTCTTGCTCCTTAAAAACTACATCTCTGCTGATTATAACCTTGTTGTTGCCCGGCTCTGTGCACCACAACCTATATCCCTTCACTCCCCTTTGGTATCCCAACATCACACATTTGAGGGCCCTAGCTTCAAGCTTTCCATGCTTCACATGAGCATAAGCTCTACAGCCAAATATTCTCAGTTTATCATAATCCCCTTTAGATCCATACCACCTCATATCCGGTGTGTCAAAATCCAAAGCAGATGAAGGGCATTTGTTTATTAGCACAGCAGCTGTAGCCGCTGCTTCTGCCCAGAAATTCTTGGGCATTCCAGAAGAGAAAAGTAAACATCTCAACCTCTCCAAAATGGTCCTGTTTGCCCTCTCAGCTACCCCATTCTGTTGTGGGTTGCTTGGCACGGTTCTGTGCCTCTTGATCCCCTTTTTCTTGCAATATTGATCAAACTCTGAAGACAAAAATTCTAAGCCGTTGTCTGTCCTCAAACATTTAAGAGAGCATCCTTTTTCAGATTTTACTTCTTTGCACCACTCTTGAAACTTAGAAAATGCTTCTGACTTTTCTTTCATCACATACAACCACAACTTTCTAGAATAGTCATCTATAATGGTAAGAAAGTACCTGCCTCCACCTATGCTTTGTGTCTGTGCCGGACCCCAAACATCACTGTGTGCATAGTCCAGTGGAGCCTTTGAACTGTGTTTGGCTTGAGGAAATGTGAGCTTCTTGCTTTTGGCCAGTATACATTCTTCACATCCGGATATGCTATCATCAGAGCCTGCATCATGGGAAGAAATAAACTTCCTCTTCTCCAATTCCTTCATGCCTGCATCACCAACATGTCCCAGCCTCATGTGCCAAACTCTTCTGTCAATTCTCTCAGTAATGTTCAACTGATCAGTAATAACCTCTGCATCAAGATAATAAAGGCTATTTACCCTTGCTGCCTTCATGTAGATGACACCTTCCTTTGAAACTTGCATCTTTCCACCAACAGAACAGAAACTAAAGCCCTTTCTCTCTAGTGTTCCCAAAGAGATAAGATTCCTCTTTACAGCAGGAATATATCTAACTTCCGACAAAATCTTGATTGAACTATCAAACATTCTCATCTTCACTGATCCTATACCTTTCACTTCACAAGTGTGATTGTTTCCCAGTGTTACTGACCCCTCAGCTGCTTCAAGATCCATAAACCAACTTTTATTTGATGTTATATGAAAACTGTAGCCTGAATCCATGATCCAAGAATGCAAAATTCCCTTATCAACGACATTCATAATCTGCCCAGTTTCCATCTCTTCAGTTACATCAGCTGTGTCAGTTTTCTTCTCATTTTCAGCCTGCTTTCTTTTCCAGGCATAGCAGTCCTTCTTAATATGGCCCGGCTTCTTGCAATGATGGCAAGATCTAGTTTCCTTGCCTTCACTTTGCTTATCCTTCCAAGATTGTTGTTTCTTTGCAAACTTCTTCTTGCCAGGTTTCTTGGAGTATGCTTTCACATTCAAACTTTCAGCAGCAGTATCTATTGATCTTGTGCCAGATTTTTGGATTTCCTTCAACTTCAGAGCTGAATAAACCTCTTCATAAGTTACCTTAGAATCTCTTCCCAGAAGAATGGCATCTTTGAATTGTTCATAGCAGCTGGGAAGTGAGTTGAGGAGCATTAAGGCCTTGTCTTCATCCTTGATCTTCTCCTCAATCATCTCCAAATCATCCACGCATTTACCAAACTCCTCTAACTGCTCAAGAATGGTTTTAGCTTCTGATATCTTGAATGTGAAAAGCTTCTGCTTCAAGTGGAGCAGATTTTCCAAAGACTTGGTCATGTATAGTGACTCAAGCTTAGCCCATACCTCTGCTGCACTCTCTTCTTTGGAGACCTCCCTCAATACTCTGTCGCTTAAACTGAGAATCAGAGTACTATAAGCCTTATCTTGGAGTTCTTGGTGCTTGACGGTTGCCTTCTCATCTTCTTTATCAGGCTTGCCATCATTCCCTCCCTTCAAGATTTCCCAAAGACCCTGCTGCATCATGACTGCCTTCATTTTGAGCTTCCAAAGCCCAAAATCATTTTTCCCCGTGAATTTCTCTAAATCGAACTTTGCGGTCGACATTGCAATCGGTAGATCCTCTCAATTCCCACAGACGGCGCCAATTTGTTGAACAAGCTCCGATTTACAGAATACCCAAACACCAATTGCAATAAAGAACAATCAGCAAGGATGAACTCAGAATAGAAAAGAGAGAACAAAATGGAATTACGTGGTTCGGCCGTAAGACCTACATCCACGGAGAAGACGATCTAAATTTTATTCAATCACACCAAGGAATACAAGAATCACAGCTATACGAAACTAGAACAAGATCACTCAAACTCACACTATGCGCTCAATACAATCCCATAAAGAACACAATTTGAGTCTCACAAAGAAAGTGAATCTTACTTCTCAACTGCTGCAGAGGAATGAGCTGCTCTCCTTTTATATCTTGATTAAGCTCAAGCCTCAACTGATTGAGCTCTCCCATAACTGACTGATCTCTCACAACCTCCCAACTGCTTGGTTGTTAGAATCATCAACGGCAATTTTGCCAAAGAACAAAGAACAAAACCCCCAAATGCCTTTTATCCTCATTTGCAGTTTGGTCCCTCTACTTCTTGCTATTCATTAGTTCCACCCCCTAACAATAAAATATGAATCAATCTACGAACTAAATTTATCGATCTTCTTCCTAAGTGTATGCAAAAGGAGACTCTGCACTCGGCTCTCCTCACCGATCATCTTCGGAATATTACGATAATTCAAGGTTTGAGTCATGGTCCGACCAAAACCCCAAAACTCATACTTACATATTACTCCATCCGTCTGCCATTAGGAATCTCATTTATGGACGACACGCGTTTTAAGAAATGTTAAGGAAAGTGAGTGGAAAAAAGTTAATGGAATAGAGATTTCACTTGTATATAAAATGTGAGTGGAATGAGTTAGTGGAAGGTGAGACCCTATTACCATTTATGGTAAAAGTGAACCGGGACTCCTATTCGCGGATGGACTAAAATGAAAAAACATGATTTCTATTCGCGGACGGAGGGAGTAGTATGCGATCTAACACTACCTTAAGCTATTGAAAACAACTATTGTACTATTACAATAATTCAAAGTTTGAGCGAGTCATGGGCCGACTAAAAGCCTAAAACCGCCTAAAACTCATACTTACATATTAATATGGGATCATTGATAAAACCAACATTACCTTGATCCATTAAAAATAACTATTGTACCATTTTGGTTCATCCCTTATTTAGGTATCAACAACGGATGCGCTATCGCCACGTCGTCATTCCCCTCTTTTTCTGTACCAAGACACAATTCCTACAATGAACGCTATATCCTCATGAATCTCATATTAACTTACACTATTCATTGTTTTACTTGTCAATTGAAATACGAGTATATACTAGTTTATTACATAAAATGACTTCATATAAAACAAACTAAATTTACGACTTCTCAGAAAATGAACTAAAATTACAATTTCATAGAAAATGAAATCTATCTACGAACTAAATTTTTCGATCTTCTTCCTAAGTGTATGCTAAAGGAGGTTGTGCACTCGGATCTCTTCACCGGTCACTTCGCGTATCCTTGGCTTACACTTAAAGAGTATTTTTTGTGTCAATGGTCATACTCACACGGATGTTACGAAGAGACTTTGAAATTATCCTATGCTAGATTCCGTGGACGGCTCTGATTAGTGCTTGAATTGAACATGTTCCCAATTTCTTAAGAGCTTTGGGCAATGAATCAAACTACAAATCAAAACTCTAATGATACAAACTCTGATCAAACAAATGCATTCATAAATCAACCACCATTTCCAAGCAAATCAAATAATGCAAGAAGAACAAGGTCATAAAAAGAGCATAAAAACCATAGAAATAAACAAAAATTCATATAAGAAATCAGAGAATTATGAAAAGCCTGCATAATCAAATCCAACTAATACAAATCAAGCATTGCATAAGCTTATTCCAATTAACACACGCTATCAAATATAAAAACGCATTACTCTAAAATATCCAAAATCACATAAAACGAAACACAAAATTCATAGTTTTCATTGTAAGCAAAATATCATAAGTATAACCGATTGCATAAAACATAAATAAAAAAGCGGCAAAATCAAATTGGGGGAAAAAACCCTAATTAAGCGGTGAGCACAACCGCGCCTCCAGCTTCCTTGATCTTCTTCTCGGCGTTCTTCGACACGAGCTTGGCCTTCAACACGACAGGCTTTCCCTCCGGCAGCAGTCCCTTCCCCAGCACCTTGAAGTAGCTGAACTGAGTGACGTCGATGAGCGGGGCGTTGTCCTTGGACGCCTTGTCCTTCACCTCCTGCGGCACCAGCGACCAGAGGCGATCGATGTTGACGGTCGGGCAGTGGAACTTGTTGCGCAGGCGGTGGAAGTACCTCATACCGACCTTGCCGAAGTATCCGGGATGGTACTTGTCGAAGAGGATGCGGTGGTGGTGCATTCCACCGGCGTTACCGCGACCTCCGGGATGCTTGCGGTGCTTGCCGATACGACCGTGCCCGGCGCTGACGTGGCCGCGCTTCTTGCGGTTCTTCTTGAATCTGGTTGTCATTTTCTGCGGAGAGAGTGCGGCTGCGATGGGAAGATGCGAAATGGGGGCTAGGGTTTGGGGATTTATAATGAAATGGTGTGTTGGTGGTGAGAGGGTTTCGTCAATAATTAGGAATATTACAATAATTCAAGGTTTGAGATGGGCCGAGTAAAAGCCCAAAACTCATACTTACAGATGCAATTATTGATGAAACTAACACTGCCTTGGTACATTAAGGGTCCACTAAAACAACTACACTACTATATTACTTACTTCATTTTTATATTGGTTCATCCTTTACTCTTTAGGCATTAACAACGGATGCGCTTCCGCCATATCGTCATTCCCCTCTTTCTTTTGTACCAAGCTACAACTTCCACAATGACGCCATGTCAACATGACTCTCACATTAACTTACATCACTAAACGACGTCATAGAAAACAAACTAAATTTACGACTTCACGGAAAATGAACTAAATTTACAATTTCATAAAAAATGAATCAATCTACGAACTAAATTTATCGATCTTCTTCCTAAGTGTATGCAAAAGGAGATTGTGCACTCGGATCTCCTCACTGATCATCTTCGGAATATTACGATAATACAAGGTTTGAGTCATGGTCCGACCAAAACCCCAAAACTCATACTTACATATTACTTTCTCTATTTGCCATTAGGAGTCTCATTTATGGCGGCATGAGTTTTAAGAAATATTAAGGAAAGTGGGTGGAAAAAAGTTAATGGAATACGGGTCTCACTTGTATATATTAGTTTTAAATAAAATGTGAGTGGAATGAGTTAGTGGAAGGTGGAACCCTATTACCATTTATAGTAAAAGTGAACCGGGACTCCTATTCGCGGATGAACTAAAATGGAAAAACAGGACTTCTATTCTCGGACGGAGGAAGTAGTATGCGATCATTGATGAAACTAACACTATCTTGAGCTATTGAAAACAACTATTGTACTATTACAATAATTCAAAGTTTGAGTCATAGGCCGACTAAAAGCCTAAAACTCATACTTACATGTATTAGTATGGGATCATTGACGAAACTAACATTACCTTGATCCATTAAAAACAACTATTGTACTATTTTGGTTCATCCCTTATTTAGGTATCAACAACGGATGCGCTATTGCCACGTCGTCATTCCCCTCTTTTTCTGTACCAAGACACAATTCCTACAATGAACGCTATGTCCTCATGACTCTCACATTAACTTACACTATTCATTGTTTTACTTGTCAATTGAAATACGAGTACATACTAGTTTATTACATAAAACGACTTCATATAAAACAAACTAAATTTACGACTTCTCAAAAAATGAACTAAAATTACAATTTCGTAGAAAATGAAATCTATCTATGAACTAAATTTTTCGACCTTCTTCCTAAGTGTATGCAAAAGGAGGTTGTGCACTCGGATCTCTTCACCGGTCACTTCGCGTATCCTTGGCTTACACTTAAGAGTATTTTTTGTGTCAATGGTCATACTCACGCGGATGTTACGAAGAGACTTTGAAATTATCCTATGCTATTGCGTGGACGGCTCTGATTAGTGCTTGAAGAGATGTTCCCAATTTCTTAAGAGCTTTGAGATTTAATCAAACATTGAACATCCCCCCAAGACCCCCCCCCCCCCCCTCTGAAGACCCTCTCCACGCCGCCGGCAGTCTCGTCGCACACTCGCCACCTTGTTGTCCACAAAGAAGCGGGACGACTGTTGCGCTTCCTCAAGTTTGACGGATCCTCCCTCAATTCCATATGGATGCTCTTAAAATTATTAATATTCTATCTCAAGAAATTGTTTTTCTCTCTAATAAGATGAGATTCATTTTTTACTAAGTTGAATCACTTTTATTTCAATATCTCTTTTACTTTAAAAATTGTGTCATTTCAAAAATTTACCTCTCCATTTTAAAAGCATTATTGATACAAATAAAAAATAAAATACTCCGTAGATAACATAAAAAAAGAGTAGATCTTGATTGTTGATAATAATGTAAAAAAAAGAAAGAATTGCTAAGTGATTAGTGAATAATCCTTGTTGCGCCGAGCGAATTCTGATCCCTCAAAATAGCCAAAATGGTTTCAGATCCAACAATGAGTCCTAGTGAGCATTATACATGATCATTGCTTTCATTTACCAAGATGCATATTATTTCTATGGTTGATTCTTCAAAAACAAAATATGAGAATGAAGAATTAAGACATCATTATGATTCCTAACATGTTCCTCATTTCTGCCTTCCGATATTAATCTCATGCAACAATTGAAAATATATTTGCCCCTTCATATATTACTCTACTAACCATATCATTCTATTCAAGACAGGCTCTTACATAGTATGATGAAAATCGGCAAATAACAGAAAATATTAAACATCAAAGTTGCAATAATATTTCCACCCAATTTAAATCTGCTAAAAAAACAAATACTCCGTATAAGGGAGCAGAAATGGAGAGTTTATCAGCCAAAGTTTCAAACACAGAATTTGTATGAATCAAACAACAGAACCCCTTGTCAATCAAAATTATAGAGATTAAAACTCTGATCAAAACATATTCACTAACACATCAAACAAATTAAGAGAATGAGCATCAAGCATAGCTTACTACCAGCCAACATAATCAAATTGAGCAAACAAAAATCAAATTAACATGCCTAATCAAAACATTCAAAGAAGGAACATAAAACAAAAATAAAATTGCATTACTCTGAAATATCCCAAAACACAAAATTCATTTCAATTAAAGCGTCTAATAGAGCATAGAGTAGCAATATCACCAGTATCCACGATTTCATAAAATTTTAAAAGCAAAATTAAATTGGGGGAAAAAACCCTAAATCAAGCGGTGAGCACAACAGCGCCTCCAGCTTCCTTGATCTTCTTCTCGGCGTTCTTCGACACGAGCTTGGCCTTCAACACGACCGGCTTCCCCTCCGGCAGCAGTCCCTTCCCCAGCACCTTGAAGTAGCCGAACTGCGTGACGTCGATGAGCGGCGCGTTGTCCTTGGACGCCTTGTCCTTCACCTCCTGCGGCACCAGCGACCAGAGGCGATCGATGTTGACGGTGGGGCAGTGGAACTTGTTGCGGAGGCGGTGGAAGTACCTCATACCGACCTTGCCGAAGTAACCGGGATGGTACTTGTCGAAGAGAATGCGGTGGTGGTGCATTCCTCCGGCGTTACCCCGACCTCCGGGATGCTTGCGGTGCTTGCCGATACGGCCGTGGCCGGCGCTGACGTGGCCGCGCTTCTTGCGGTTCTTCTTGAATCTGGTGGTCATTTTCTCTGGGTGGAAGAGGGCGGCGGCGCTGGGTGGAGGCGAAATGGGGGTTAGGTTTTGGGGATTTATAGGGAAATTGATTTTGGGTGGGTGCGTGTTAGGGTTTCAGAGAAGGTTTTTTTACAATAATGCCCTTTCTTCTGTGGAATTCCAAATTATATTTTGTATAAAATCAATTTGTAGAGCTAATTTTTCTCCTCTTTGAAGACTAAATGAAATATAGACTATAATTCAATTATTTTTAATTAAAAATCTTTTTAAAACTTAAGAAGATTTTTTTTTCTCGAAGCAAAAATTTTAGATTTGTGATAGGCAGACTATAAGCCCAAAAGTCATAATTACAAAATACTAGTACTCCTAGTATATGAATTCAATGATACTTATATTGAAAAATTATTGATAACAAAAATACATCTCGGTAACATGGTAGAGAAATTAAAAGAGAAAACAGAGAAAAAAGATTAAAAACAGAGTAATGAATTTAAAAAATAATTATATCTGCTTTTTTGGTAATAGAGAATATTTATTTGTAAATAAGTTGGGATAATCATTCACAGTGGAACGAAACTCATAAAATCAAATTACAAAACGAGGTAAGTGAATAAATATAGTTATGAATGAGTTTTATAGGTTTGTGTAACACCTCTTAAAGTGGTGACACCACATATCCAACAATATTATAAATGCTACACAACAATCTATAGTCTATATAGCATGTTGAATATTGCTAGCCGAAAAAAAATTGTTATATACAATGTTGTATATTGTTGGCCGAGATTTTTACACTTGAGCATTTTTTTATTGCCATATGACAGCTTATTATTTGTCCACGTGTCATCGACGTGTAGTGTACAA
This sequence comes from Salvia hispanica, assembly GCF_023119035.1. Lineage (NCBI taxonomy): Eukaryota > Viridiplantae > Streptophyta > Magnoliopsida > Lamiales > Lamiaceae > Salvia > Salvia hispanica. Next base: position 22,339,935 of record NC_062969.1, read on the forward strand.
ATAATTGACTATGAATGATGGTATGGAGTTATTTTAGGAGGTGTTGTCATTTTAATGCACCTCTGAGGTTATATGATGCATCCATACAAATCAACTCATCCCAAATCTGCATAGATTTGATGTAAAATGGAGTTTTTTTTTTCACTTTAAAGGTAGAAGTAGAACTAGTATGCCTTAAAAAACATATTGCGCATACACAAATAAAGATCATAGTAAAACTTGTACATCCATTACAAACTTAAGGCACAAAACTAATAAGGCCTTCTTCCACCTATAGGTATCACATTAGACCCCGAACGGTTGCCAAAGCCGCCGCCTCCTCGGCCTCGGGATCGGAAGTTGCGCCCCGATCCTGCAGAAACATCGTGGTTAGAACAACAATAGATCGACCGACATTTTTCAGATCAACAACCATCCACAAACTCCTACATATGTTAAACATTTCAGCACTAATGAAAGATAGTAGCACGGTCAACACGATTACCTCCCGTATCATTTCCAGCAGTTCGTGACAAAGCAGCAAGTTGAGGCGGCACGGCCTGCCCAGCTTGTTGCAGAATCTTGATGAGTTCTCTAGCATGCTTCACATTTGCATGAGTGAAAAATGAGAAAGCAGTTCCCGTGGCTCCTGCACGGCCAGTTCGGCCAATCCTATGGACATAATCCTCCAAATTCGAAGGGAAATCGTAGTTGACTACGACTTTAATGTCCTTCACATCTAGAGAAACATACAGAAAGAGTTGGGATCAGATAAGAATTCAAAAGCAACACAAAAAGAATATGGCCCCTTATCCCTGCAGTCCTATGATCCAAAGAGATCTTGTTGAAGATATAACACATCTTTTAAATGTGCCTACCTTACTTTGCAGGGATAAGAAGCAGCTGCTCCACAACTGTCAAAATCACTGTCCAATCAATGAATAATCTCGCACGAGTCTACCGGCTGTCACAACTATTAGCTCCCTAAGAGTGGATGGGCACTTTAGCCTTAATTATGTCGCTCGATCACATGCAAGGAGCACGCTGTATATGGAACAGTCTACTAAATCCTGTGTCCGCATATAATGTTGATTCTCCATCATATGGATATCACAACAATCAAGGTAACCTATTGAGATTCATTAGCCTATGACACACTGGACTATAAAAAACATGCGTATTCTAGAGGTTCTGTCACTTTTGCTCAGGACTTTCGAGAAACAGAAAAGTAACAGCATCATCTCAATATTTTCTAAGTCATTACTAGGCCAAGGCACCATGCTCGTAGCGTAGAGATACCGTAGTAGGCAGCCAACGTGCATAATACGAAAAACTTCGGCACCCAAACCACTATATCATTAGGAACATGAAGAACAGCCGGGAGACGAGCTATGTAGTTCAAAGACCATAATGAGACTCTAAACCTATACTTTTAGACTAATCCTACCAAGGCCACGAGCAGCAACATCAGTAGCAATCATTATAGGAGTTCTGCTACTTTTAAACTCTGCTAGAACCCAATCCCTTTCGTCCTGGTTTTTGTCACCATGTATGGACAGAGCTGGCCATCCATCCATTCTTAGTTGTCTTGTAACCTGATCACATCCCTTTTTAGTCTCCACAAAAATTAAAATTTTACTCCCATCCATTACTTCTTTCAGCAATCTGATCAACCTGCAAGAAATAAATGGTAAGAAGCAAGAAACTTATAAGTGCATTATAATGTCTATCGCCTGTGTCACCTATTATATTTCTCCAAATCAGTCATAACTTCAACAATTTGATGTATAGATTGATTTGCTTTCAGTTCTTGAGATCCAATGATGACCTGTTATACATTAAATATTAAGTGTTCTGACAATAAAACAGACTTCCAGCACCATTTCAAGGTCCTAGCATTGTGGTAGACGTCGAAAGTGTAAGAAGATCATAGGTTAAAGGTGTAGGACGAACCTTGTAAGCGTTGCGTAGGAACTGTCTTGCCAGAGTTTCCACCTCCCTAGGCCATGTGGCACTCCAGTACAGGGTCTGTCTATCTGGGCGAATCTGCATTTCACTTAAATGTAAGTTTCTAAATGTTTAATCTAAAATAGAAACAGAATAAATGCAGATTAGCAAATAAATACCTGAGAAACAATTTTCCTGATTTGGGGTTCAAATCCCATGTCTAGCATACGGTCGGCCTCATCCAGCACAAGGTAAGTCACTCTTCGCAAGTTAGTGTGCTGAGCTTCCAACATATCAATCAATCTACCAGGTGTAGCTATGACAATTTCAACTCCTGAAAAAAGAAAGTGTGCAGACATTTCATTACAAACTATACAAATGAATTTAAGAAAGACAGGATCAACAAGGTTGAATACCTCTTTTAAGATCACGAATTTGTGGCCCCTTTGGAGCACCGCCGTATATACAAGTACTTCTTATATTAGCAACTGATCCGAACTTCAAAGCTTCTTCTTGAATCTGAATAGCTAATTCTCTAGTAGGTGCTAGGACTAGTACGATGGGGCCATCACCTTGAGCTGGAATTTTACTTGGAGTCATATAAAATAAAAGATCTCCAAGCATACGAAAAATAAAAGATAACATCTCAATTTCCTTAGACATGAAACTATAAAGAACTTACCCAACCTGGGCTGAGCACTAACATGAACAAAAGCAGGCAGCAAATACGACAAAGTTTTTCCAGAACCCGTCTCAGCAATGCCTATAAGATCTCGACCTCTTAATGCCATGGGCCATCCTTGTGATTGAATAGGCGTTGGCTCAACAAACCCCAGTCTGGCAATCACCTCAAGGCAGTAACCTGTACGCAAACTATCAATCAGCTAAGCTAAAAGTTACATAATGAAAACATATAATATACACTGAAACCATGAACTTGGGTTAGATCAAGCCCATGGTTGATCACTTCCGGATCAAGGAATGCTTCCAACTCTAGATACATTAGCATGCCATTTTAGTACTTCAATTTAAAAGCAAAGAGCTTCACATAAGTACCAGGGAAACTTGCTTCTTCAAACATCCGGATAGGTTTGGGGACATCGTGTCCTTCAACAGTAATCTCACGACGTGCACGATACATCATCACCTCCTGCTCAGTCATTGCCCTAACAGATGGGCTCTCCACATAAAAATCCTTTTTAAAGGGAATCAACCCACTAAAATCGGGTTTAGGAAGCGAAATGTTGTCCAAGTCATCCCCCTTCGACCTACCTCCTCTGCCACCACGACCCCCACTAAAACCACCTCCACGACCATGATCAAAACTCCTTCCTGAGAAATGACCTCCTCTCCCACCTTCATGGCCACCCCTATCTCCTACGCCGTTATAGCTATGTCCTCTACCACCGAACCCTCCCCCACCTCCACCTCTACCTCGGTCAGTAAAACCACTACCATAACCAGCCCCAAACCCTCTTCCAGCACCATGATCAATCTGATACCCACTCCTAGCACCACCCACCATAAACGGAGGTGCCACATGAGGACCTCCGCGGCCATAGCTGGGCGGAGCACCACCTGGCATAGGGGGTGGACTCATCATCGGTGGCGGCCCAACTAAATCACTACAGTATCAAATAGAATAAAATCACAAAACATAACATATCTCTATAATTCGATGATTCTAAAAGAAATCACAAAACAGAAGCTCAAAATAACTGTCTTTGAACACTCAATTCATAAAATATTTCTATTCCTGAAACCATACCCATAAACCCAAAAAAAAAAAAATATACAGAATAAGTCAAGAAATGTGATCAGTCAAGTCAGTCAGCACCTATAAACAACTCAAAAACAATATGCTTCAAAAACAAAGATCGCTTTAAACATGAAAACGTACACTCGGCGCTGTCGGTAAGATCCGGCGTCGTGGAGTCTAGAATCATGGTTGCTGAACATGATGTTGCGGATTCGGAGCGACAATTCGGTTTATGGTTTGCGGATTTGAGATGTACACCGAAGTTAACAAAGCTAGAAATGAATTGAAAAGAGGGAAAGAGGTTGAGAGGAGAGAGATTTTGAAATTTAGGGTTTAGCTTTGTAAAAGGAGACAGGATTCGACCTCTTCTTTCCCCAAAAGGATAAAATAAACGTATAGTATAGTAATTAGCTTAGTTGAATATAAATAGTTACTAAGTATTATTAGTAGTTGAAAAATGCGAATAATTTATACGAGTTCACCGCTTTTTATTGTTTGTCCTTCGATAACTTTTCTTCTTCATCCTCAATCCTCATGGTATAGGCTCATATTGCTACTCCCTCCGTCTCATTCAAGATGACCATCTTTCCTTTTCTATTTGTCATAATCAAGATTACCATTTTCCAATTTTAAAAATAACTCTCTCTCTTCTCTCTCCTCATTAAAATATTCAATTATTTTTTCCTCTTTATTTTATTCCAACTAACAACACTTTTTAAAATTTCATGCCACTAAAAAATGTGGCCAGTTTGAATAGGACGGAGAGAGTATTTTTGGCTATACTAGATAGTTATTCTTTTAAAAATGGATTGGTTGAGAATGTGTCTTTTGTATTATGCTATTTGACAAATTACCAATGTACATCGCAAAATCACACGATCACGTGAACCTTTGATCAACCTATATTTTATGTGTTTTAGTATGTATTGAGCCGAATATATCCTAAAGCTCTGTTGGTGGAATGGTAGAGTATAACCATTGTTAATTGGATAACTAGGTTCAAACCTCAATAGCAGCAAATTTGTGTTTAAATTCTTTTACTTCCATTTTTGCTCATTTCTACCTGCATTTTTACGTTATTCTTTTACTTTTCGTTTTTTCCTCTTTTTCCGCTACTCTATTTTATTATTTCTTTTGTTAATTATATGATAATTGTATAACAAAATATTTTTCAAAAATGAATCAAACCTTTCACAACTAATTTATGTAAAATACATATTATATATTTATTTATCGCACCCCCGAATGAAATTTTGTGTTTAAATTCTTTTACTTCCATTTTTGCTCATTTCTACCTGCATTTTTACGTTATTCTTTTACTTTTCATTTTTTTCTCTTTTTCCGCTACTCTATTTTATTAGTTCTTTTGTTAATTATATGATAATTGTATAACAAAATATTTTTCAAAAATGAATCAAACCTTTCACAACTAATTTATGTAAAATACATATTATATATTTATTTATCGCACCCCCGAATGAAATTTTTTTGATCCGACGCTGCATTTATGACACTTTGTTCATGTGAAAACATTAAACATTTGCGAACTGCGATAATATGAACATTTGATTTTTTTTTTTTTACTTGGGCCGGGTTGTTATCTGCATATAAAAAAATGGGGTGTTGGGATAACATAAATTACATTAGTAGTTACTTTAATAAAGTTGGGAGTGAATACGTGTTTATATCTTATAATATAAGATATAACCCTCTTTCTTTTGTTTTTCTTTATATTCTCAATAATATTCCTTCAAAAATTATTCAAAATAATTTAATTATTCACAATATTTATGTTATTTGGATTTTATTTTTATGGGTCATATTTGAAATTTTGGACAGATCGCACACAATTGAGTCGAGCTGAAATATTTTTTTAGCAGTAACCCTTTGCCCAATACCATGAGACCATGACAAGTAAGAATGCATCACAAAATAAAATAAATCCAAATAATGCTATTGAGAACCCAATTTTGGCGTCATTGAATCTATAATCTATTGATGGGAAATAGTTTGCAGTTTGATGCAAAGTGGTTAGCACTTAAACTTGTTTGTAGCTTGAAGTAAACAAGAGAGAGAGGGGCATAGTTTTCTTGACGACTATAAAACTACAATCTCTCAACGTAAGTCTTTTTAAAAATCTCAAACATCGTTTGACGTTTCAGTAGATTACTAGGAGCGGCTATGGCGTTTCTAGCTGACCTAACAAAAATTACGCTCTCTTGGCTATTTGCGAGGATGGCGACACCATCTCGTCTCGCCTCCTAAAATTCGTCAATGCAGCCAGTGTAAACCAAAAATTATCTATCTATCAACATTCAATATTTCGTATATAGTACTCCCTCCGTCCCATTGAAGATGACTCACTTTCCTTTTTGGTTTGTCCCAACTAAGATGACCCATTACTTAAAATGGAAACACATTTATCTCTACTTTATTCTCTCTCTTATTTTACTCTCTCTCCTCTTAACACACAAAAATTAACTGCATAAAATCCCGTGCCGCCCAAGGAAGGGGTCATCTTCCTTGGGACGGAGGGAGTACCTTCCTATTTCTCTAGATCCCAATAATAAACGGACAAAATATTTGAAATTACTACAAATATGAAACTTTTCTCAATCGAATTTTCTAGAAAAGCACACACACTCAAAGAAGTGCCTTTCATAATTCTTGGCTACTTGTGGCCTTTGATTAGATGCATTCTTGGATGATTTGGACACCTCATTTTTTATTGGTAGTGATTGCTCGTCCTTCATCTTTTTGCCATCATCATATACCACACTAACTTCACAATATTCCGGTGCATATTTCTTTACATATTCACCCTTCCCCTTTCTCGATATCCTAAAAAAGAGGAAACGATCGATAAGGTCATCAACAATACTCATGACATGCAGTGATAAAATGGGTTAAAACCAAATTTCCAATATTTGTGTTGGGAAATTTTACCTTGAGAAGGGAGATTGTTTAGTTCCCATAACAAGATGAGTGATGTTAGCAACACCAATGAGTTCTAAAATGGCCTTGGCTGATGCACTGCTCTCTACTAGCATTGTATCCACAGTTATCTACATAATAATTCAATAACGCTTGGTAATTACTCTCTGTCTTTTTCTAAGAGACAAATTTTCTATTTCGTATGAAATTTTATGTATTGTTGTTTTATGGAGTAAGTTAAATATTGAGAAAAAAAGATTGAGAAAATAATATTTTTATTTTAGGAAATGCGTCAAATTAAAATGGAAAGTCTAAAAAATGACTCAAGATTTCCATTTGTGTCCAAACACAATCATAAAGATCCTGTAACAAATAGACTCGGATTCAAAAGATATGATCTCTGACATAACTCACACTACCGCTCAGGACCAGGTGTTAAAAAAGACACTAGTGGGGGCTAAATTTTCTAAATATGATATATGTGCAAGGACTGATTCGCGCCACAATCAACATAACATAACATATCTCGATAATTCAACGATCTAAAAGAAAACTATTAAAAAACTAAAAAACTCTTGTTCGGTATGGGTAAGTCCTTTTGGCTTCACTTGCGTATGCTACTCCTTACAACAGATCAACATGTATACAATCTCGATTCGAGAAATGTTATCCTACATACCTTCGATTCGTTGCAGAGTTGAATGTACTTGTCCAAGAGGTGTCTCCTCTTATTGCTTTCCTCCCTTATGTAAACCTGCAATTGATCTTTACTAAGCTGGCTTCTTGATAGCCTCCCAACTGCCATTAATTATTAAGACATGACTAATTATTGAAAAAAATTGCATTGCAATATAGAAACTGATAACTAACAAGATATTCACAAATTACATCACTTAATTAAGCAACTGCACGAACCGGACCTGGTGTGGCAACGTAGGCAATCGGGGAGAAAACGTGCACGAGGAAAACACGACTCTCCGGCAAGACCACGTGATCGAGAGCCCATTTAAGCACGTGTAAATCGTGTTTGCCGACAGCAACGTATACATCTCCAGCTCCACCATCTCTGCCGGCGGCTGTGCCTCTGCTCTCCTCCCCGATCTCTACTATCTCTGGGGACGACGCGGTAGCTAGGAAATTACGATAGTGCCCCTCCATGTGATCGCTTAACCTTTTAGTTCACCACTTTTGCCTTAGACAGCAGATACACACACGAGAGGAAAAGAACAAATGTGAGTGATGAGGTTGTAAGAAAAGGGAGTCAACAAAACAGAAAATATTGGAAAATGATTTTTTTTTTTAATTTATAAATTGTCTATATTTGTGAGTGATTGCTAAAAAAAATTGGTGCTTTTCTTTAGTGTATGGCCACTTGTTGGAAACCCATTTTGAGTTGGCTAACTTGGTATGGATTATGTGGTGTAGATTTGCACTCTCCTTAAACTTTTTTTTTTTTTTTTTTTTAATTTTAATTTAAAATTTTCTTTGGTTTGTTTATATCTTATTTCTATGCAGTGACGGATCGGGGTTTAATGATCTCATCATCAACCTAGACGGTTGTTAAACTCTATACCCTTCAACGTTTGAAGTTGTCGTCGATTACACGGTGTGATAATTTTACCTAATCACTTTTGGGTTTTGGTTCACTTTTGTTATTCATTCACCGTTCATTGACAACAACGATCATGGCACAACCTTATGCTGACTATAACTTTTTTTGCTTTGTCCAACTTCATGAGTTTTGTTCCCTAATTTATGTTGTTGATGTATCGCAAGTAATTAAATAAATTACACAAAGTTAAAAGAATATATGCTAGTGAAAACTTATTTTGAAAAAAAGAGTAATGACCGTTTAAAAATACCATTATCCATTCGTTTTGTTATCGTTTGAGTATTACATGTAAGACTAAATTGCTTACATATGATTCCACTATAAATAGTCTAATTCTTTATTCTTGCCTTTTCAATTCATGCGACTGAATTGAGATTTTGAGATAGAATTGAAGCAAAAAGAAACCTGTTTTATATATTGTTATTAACCGGCCATTTTGAAATTCGTTGTACACAGAACATATAATGCAAATGATAAGTCCAACTTGATTTTGGCTTCTTCTTTAGATAGTCACCACTCATGTCTGTTTCTCCATGGCTCATTACTAAAAGATGATCCTAAATTATATGGAATAACCAATCCAAATGATTATTTATTCATAAAAAATAAGCTCCTTTTGTAGTTATAGTTCACATATTTGTTAATTCAAAACTCCAATCTACTAACTAAGGATTTGAAACGTCTTATTGATTAGTTAACAAAAGTGGCACCTTTTTATAGCAAAAGGAGACCACTTGTTGCATATGTAACAAATGCTTTGAACTTCTTTCTTCTATCTTCACATGAATAACTTTTCCAAAGATTTGAGCACATCATCAAGAATCTTTGAGGCCGACTGCCCCACTCAATTATCTATCATCCCACTACGAGAAACGATGCATATGAAACTAGGCATGCAAATCCGGGTACCTGCGTGTACGCAAACCTGAAAATTCGGGTATTCGAACTCAAAAGCTCAAAAATATCATACCCAATACCCGACCCGTATGTGATTTCAGGTATCCTAATATCCGATGTGGGTACCCAAATCCAACTAATCGGGTACCCATAAATCCGAAATAATTATATTTTAAGTTTATTATATTGTGATGAGAATATAAATTATTAAAAATAACACAATACTACTATTCATTGACTATTATTAAAGTCTAACTTTAATTTTAATGCTTTAGCTTTCTCAAGGATATGATTCTATGATCATATATATAATAGACATTAGACAAATAGACACTACTTAATTTTAAAATAAAGAAATTTTTGGCATAAAATGAAACTCAAAAGAGATAAAAATAAATTTTTAAGATTTTATATAAACATGTAAATAAAATGGAGAAAACATAAATATATACTGAAAATATATCAAATAAGAACATAAATAATGCAAAATGATGTTTAAATAAAGCATAACACAAATGTAAAGAATAAAGTAGTAGTACTAGATAATAGAACAATAAAATGTCAAACTAATCCTAAATCAGATTGCATTATACTAAAAGCATTCATAAATCTAAATGTGATTAAACAAGTTTACTCTACGGGGCCGTAGGCTCTATACTAAATAAAAATATTTATCACAAATACATAATTAATCGGGTTCAATCGGGTATTAGTCGGGTACTCTAATACGGGTTTCGGGTACCCTAAACCCGAAAATCCTAACATTAACTACCCAAACACGTACCCGAACCCATAATTTCGGGTTTCGGATACCCAAAACCCGCCCGGTATTGGGTCGGGATCGGGTATACCCGAAACCCAATAACTAAATTTGCACTCCTATATGAAACACATAAGTGTTATACTTACTATATTTCAAGCACTAACTGATTTTAAGCAACAAGAACAACCACCTAAGCTTTTTGGTATGAGTTTTTTGGTATTGTTTGTTTATAAGATACACAATTTCGATAACTTTTTTTATTGTTCTACGAGTTTTTTTTTTTAATTCAAATAAATGTAAAATTTAGCATTTGTTAATTTTTTTCCAAATTAAAGCTCAAATATTCGGCAGAAGAGTTAATTCAAATATTCCTTTTCCAATAATATATCTTTCAATTCTCCATTATGAATATAATGAAGACATATCAACTAGTCCAACGAGCTGAGCTCCACCAAATATATCGAGCTCAAAACCGGATTTGAGCTCGAGTTGCTTACTATCGAATTGAGGTATGAATGAGTTTTTTTCGAGCCAAGACTTGACTAGCCGCAAATAACCGTTTATTTAGAACCTAATATCTAAGTCTTTACCATTTAAAATATTCTATCTTCCATACTAACGACAAATATTATTTGGATAGGTCAACAAATAACATTTTCATTTTCTAAACATGTAATGCTAAAATATCAAATTGTTCACCGCACTAATCTATTTTAAACAACAATGGATATGCTGAAAAATGAAAAATAGAGTGAAATCGAATTGAATAAGATGGGCCGAATTGTGAAATGACAAGCCCAAACTACAATCCAAAAACCATAGTTCAGCGATCGAAATATGATGTTTTTAAATTTTTGGTAAAGAATGATACTATTATTTGAATAAAAATTGATTTAGTTCATAGTGATAAGTAAAATCATTTATCTTTAAACTAAGTAGAAATAAATAATATTGTAAAAAAAGTGATCATTAAATTATTAATACTTGACCATTCTACTCTAAACCGAACATTTTTTCGATTCTTGCGGAGTGTTTCAGTGTGAGCCGGCTTATGACAATTTTTTCTTTAGGTTATTGTTATCAACAAAAATACCATAGTGAAGTGTTGGAAAATACTATTGGACTAAATTTATCAACATTTTATTCTTTTTAATATTTCTAGATATTAGTATACAAGAATCTTTACTATATTGGATGGATCCACGTATTGATCCACGTGTCCACATGAATATATCATGTCAAAAAATCATTAAATTCTACTCCATATATGGTCGATGCATTTTCTTGTTATAAAATGATAGTATGAAATACACCCTAGAAAAGTATAAATAGCACCTACTACTTGAATTGATTTGGTGATTCGCAGTTGGCAGGGTATGGGTAAAAGCAAAGAAAATTATTACTCCAATATGTATTAAGATATTTTTCAATCATACACCTCCCAATATATATATATAGGGTCTTGTTAGGTTGAGATTATTTAGCTAAATTGAGAAATGAGATGCAATATGGGCCACTAATCCACAAGCTAAACAAAATGTCAACAAATACAACATTATGTCAACAAGGGGGTAAAATTGTAATTTCTTTAATAAAAAAAGCGTGAAACATCCAAACTGATTTCAAACCAATTTCTAAAATTTCTCTAAAATCTCTCTTCCAAAATCTTCAAATCTTCATCTGCAAAATCTCGCTGATCTTCAAAATTCAAAACGTAAACATTCAAAATCTCGCTGATCTAAATGACGAATGAAGAGGAAAATCTGAAAGACGGATTGGTAGGAAGAGAGGCGGTAGACGCCGCTGGAGGCTTCTCGGAGGAGGATTGGTCGCTCGTTGATGAAGATCGGGAGGGTTTCGGTGGTGGAGGAGAGGAGGAAGGTGAGTGTGTACACGAAGAGACCTAATCGCTTCTCGATCCCCGATTTGTCTAATCCGATGTTGATGTAGATCGTGCCGAGCACGATTCCGACTCCTATGGCTTGCAATGTGTTGCTGACGAGCAATTGCTTCGTTCTGTAAATCAATTTCCAGAATCGGAAGGATAGGAGTGTGATTTCGTGGATTCTCGAGCTTCCAGATCTGATTTTGTGTTCAATTGGAGGAGGAGAGATGGATTCGATTGATTTTTCCGGCTACTGCTCCGGCTGTTCCAGTGGTTGGAGGTCGGTGAGGATTTCCATGGCAAATTTGAGGGGATCGAGCTAAGGGGGGACGGTGAAGCCGTTGGAGAGGAGGAAGGCTTCGAGGGAGGAGTTGTCGCCGTGGTGGATCACGAAGCAGCAGCAGCCGCCGCAGGGCGTGCCGCCGGAGCTCTTCTCCGTGCTGCAGTAGGTGAAGAGAGCGTTTGTGCCGTTTTGGAGCCACCAGCAGCGCAAGGGGGCGGCAGAGGTGGTGGAGCTCGATCGGATTCTCCAGGTGTTTGATGAATTGATTCAGAAGGTGTGTGCGTTTATGCGTGTGAAAGTTTAGAGTGAATTGTCTCTCTAATCTAATTATTAAGATTCGATTTTTTTCCAGAATAAAATGTTCTTTTTTCTTGTTTATAGTGATGGTTGAATGTGTTCTGTTTTTCTAGCAAATGTTTCCTTTCTTTTCAATGAGGGATTTTTTTGGTGGATTGTTTTTCTTATTCTTGAGCTGAAATTGTTCTTGATGGAGTTGTTGTCTTACTTAATTCTGCTGATTTTTTATTGGTCTTGATATCTTACCATATCTAATCTCTCTCTCTGTTTGCCTCTTGAGCTAAGATTTCCATAGCTTCTTGGTTCCTGAAAGAAACATATTGATCTATTTGAGAGAAAGAGTGAGAGAGAGAGAGGAAAACATCTTGATCTTGTAAGGAATAGAGTGAAAAGCAGCACTCTCAATATTGATGATGACGATGATGATGTGCAGAGCCATAAAATAGTAGTTATCTTTTAATTACAAGAATTGTTTTAGTTGTTGACACTATATACAAGTTGTTGACAAGATGTTGACATTTCGCCTTCCGATATGGAAGGCGAAATGGAAGGCTTCTCGATCGACGCTGCCGAGTTCCCCGATTTCTTAGGCGTCATTCTGCTCGATAGCATTGATTTCAACGATCTCTTCCTCGGAATCGAAGACGGCGACGTTTTGCCCGATCTCGAGATGGATGCCGAGAGCTCCTCGCCGACAGCATTGATTTCTACTCTTTGTTGGATTTTGTAGTGAGATCTGCAATTTTACTCATTTTTCCTGAATTGGAATTTGTAGATCTAAAAATTGGAACAATAAGATTTGTGAGATATTGAATCCTCGTGTCGAAATTGTTAAATTTTTTAATTGACTAATAGATTTTGTGTATGTTGGTGGAAGCTCTGCGATGTTTCTGAAAGTAAGTAATATGTCAGCTACACTTTCAAGTCATGTCAACTACACGTAAAAGTCATGTCAACAATTATATGTCATGTCAACTACACTTTCAAGCCATGTCAACTACACTACAAGCTATGTCAACAATAATTATAAGCCATGTCAACTACACTTTCAAACCATGTCAACTACACGTACAAGTCATGTCAACTACACGTACAAGCCATATCATATCAACTGCACACACATATAATGTCAACTATGTGTACAATCCATGTCAACTACACATCAAATGTCAACAACTATGTAGTTGACATCAAATGTCAACAACTGTGTAGTTGACATAAAAAAAAAATTTAAAATTGAAAAAAATTAATTTTTTTTTAAAAAAAAAAATTAATTTTTTTTTAAAAAAAAAAAATGTAAAAAAAATTCAAAAAAAAACCATGTCAACTACACGTACAAGTCATGTCAACTACATGCACAAGCCATGTCAACAATTATAAGTAATGTCAACTGCACTTTCAAGCCATGTCAACTACATGTACAAGCCATGTCACGAAATTATAAGTCATGTCAACTACACTTTCAAGCCATGTCAACTACACTTTCAAGCCATGTCAACTACATGTCAATTGATATGTGAATTATAAGTGTTATTTTTTAGTTGTTGACATTTTAATACGAGTTATTGACATTCGATATTCTCGGTATTGATATGTGAATTATAAGTATTATTTTTTAGTTGTTGACATTTTAATACGAGTTGTTGACATTCGATATTCCGCCATTTTAGAAATGAAATGACGATAATACCCCTAGTTGGCATAATCATGTCAACTATACACATATAATGTCAACTATAAGTTGTTGACATTTGATGCAGCCACTCATTCATAATTTTCGTGCGATGTCAACAGCGTGTAGTTTATGTCAACTAGGGGTATTATCGTCAATAGCTTGCACATCAAATGTCAATAGCCTGCATCAAATGTTAACAACTTATAGTTGACATTATATGTGTATAGTTGACACGAATTGTATATGTAGTTGACATTATATGTGTGTAGTTGATATGAATTGTATATATAGTTGACATGGATTGTACACATAGTTGACATGAATTGTAAATGTAGTTGACATTATATGTGTGTAGTTAACATTAATTGTATATGTAGTTGACATAGATTATATAGGTAGTTGACATGCATAGTTGATATTAAAAAGGGGAGATAACTAAATCTTAGCAACTAATTTTCAAATGAGAAATATTACCAAACAATCAGAGTGCAAAATATTTCATGCTTTAATTTGGAGAAATAAAAGAGAGAGACACGTAACATTTGCCTCAAAAGCAGAATTCTTTACGTATTTTCCGTTCCTTTCATACTTGATAAATCATCCAACAACAATAAAAAAATTGTACATTTAACATTTCTTCAATATCGAGAATATCAAATGTCAACAACTAACAAATAACACTTATAATTGACATATCAATACCGAAAATATCGAATGTCAACAACTCGTATTAAAATGTCAACAACTAAAAAATAACACTTACAATTGACATATCAATACCGAGAATATCGAATGTCAACAACTAAAAAATAACACTTATAATTCACATATCAATAGCCAAAATATCAAATGAACTAAAACAAAGTTGAGATATCACAGTTAACAGGCAAGAAAAAGCAATAAAACTGCCAGACATCCAATTCAATCATCAAATAAAAGTTCAATCATCAAATTGGTCAATCATCTGCGTCGGACTCACTACCAGAGGAACTCCCTGAATCAGAATCTGTAAAAAACAAGCTCAAACGAATGAACATCTGTTTCTGTTTCCGTTTTCCATACTTTCACCCCCAACACAATGTAGAAACGCAAGAAGAATCAGTATCAATACCACTCGAGGATGACGAATCGCTGCTTGAGCTGCCAGAACTGCTTGAGCTACTGCTGCCATTGCCTCTACCATCATTCTCCTGTCCAACAACACCATCATTCTCCTGCCCAACAACACCTTCTTTCACAAACTCAATCTCCACAACAACAGGGAAACTCGTTGCTGGCATATCGTCATCAATATCTACATCTTCTTCATCATTTTGTTTCATCATCTTGCCACAATCATCATTCTTGTCGCTCAATGCGCCCTACACAACATTACCAACAACATGAATAAACAGTGAAAACACCACAAAAAAGACAAAAATCTTGATGCAAATTTAACTTACCACATCAGCATCAGTAACAGGACTGGAGGGAATAGAAACTCCAGCAGCTGGATTGTTGTTCATCATCAACGCTTGCCGCTTTGTCTTGCTCACCATCTTCTTCGAATTGGTCACAAACCGATCAAGTTCCCACAGCGTTTCCGTATCAAGAGCCTCAATATCAAGCTCAATTTCATTGACATCCTGTGCCAAATGCTCATCCCTCTTCCTGATTATCTGTACAAGTTGAGGCATCTTCTCTTGGGGTAAATTCTGCAACCCAAATCCAAGTTTTGTTGACATCCAATTCCTGATAATACTTCCAATTCTATAAACAAATCAACAATTAAGCTTGCAAAAAGTTCAAATCCTATAACAAAAGCAAATATTGGAAAATCAATCTCTCAAATGAGTTCACATCTAATACAATTGAATCATCTACTGCAAAAATATGGTAATATGGTTGCAACAGAAGCAAAAATCTCATAAAAATGTTGATAGCAAAAACACAAGTTAATAGCAACTCATCAAATCATGATCAAGGAAAAACAACTACTTAGTCTACAGTCATCACAGCAAGCACTACAAGGCAAAAAAAAAAACAGAGACGTATCAAAATGCCTCTATTTTACAGAAATCAGTAAAACATGAAAAGAAAATAGATGAATTCGAATTAAAACATGGTACAACCACAACAAAAATGCTTGTTTCAAATAAATAAAAATGGAAAAGAGAACAAAGAAATTCACCTAAACCTGATCTACTTTCCCCAAATAACCACACAGTGTTAGCTCAAACAATCAAAACATGAAAAGAAAATAGAATTAGCCAGAAAAGTAGAAACAGAGTATGAGAGATGCGGTGAAATGAGAACAAAAATTGAAGTGCATCTCACCCTATCAAACGATTTACTCCCAAATTTAAACAGACATGCAGAGTGAGCTTTCGGGTTCCTGTTTTTGTGAAATACTCCCAAAGTTCACCATCTCCGATCAGCATTTCACCTTCTCCGATCACCTATATGTAGTTGACATTATAGGTGCGTAGTTGACATTAAAATTGAGAATCTAACTCTTAGCAACTAATTCCCAATTAGGAAATATCACCAAACACCTAGAGTGCATTATGATTAAGCTTGATTCCTCACTCCAACACAATTGATAATCTAAACCTAAAACTTTCAATTCCATAAACGAATTAATAATCAAGCTTGCAAAAAGTTCAAATTTTATAACAAAAGCAAATTTTGATGAATCAATCTTTGAAATCAGTTCATCCAATTCCATAATCTGGCGGTGGTATTGAATTTGTCTCATCTTTAATTGTTGAATCTGCAGCTGCAAAATCTTCAAATCAAATTCGTTGGATTCATTGAAAAGCAGCAGCTAATAAGATGTCATCATCACTCCTGTCAGCGAATCCAGCACTAAATTCCGGTAGATCGTCGATGAGGAGACGGAACAAGAAGAAAATCCATAGCCGCGATATAGCAGAAAATAACGATCAGCACCAAAACTCACCAATCGAATGGAAATCGGAGACGCAGCAGCAAATCTACTCGTCGAAGCTCCTCCAAGCGCTCGCCAAGTCCGGAACGGCGACGGCTCGCTCCTCAGATTCGCGCTCGTGATTCCGGCGAGCTGCCTGAACACGAAGCTGAATTCGCCGTCCGCGTTAATTGATTGATTATTAGATTTCGACTTCGTCAGCTTGTCTGCCGTCACTTTAGGCGACGGCGTCCGGCTCCCTGCTGTGGCAGCTCTTCCGGCGGAGACATGATCGAGCTGCCACCACCTCGTCGCCGTCATATCAGCGCAATCGCAGGCGCAGGCGGCGCTCAAACATGCGCTACATGATCGCTGCAAGCTCAATTCACAGCTGCCACAGCCTCTGTTGTTTCACCACTCCGTTTCACCCTACGTTTCGAGACGGAAATCGCACACCGGCGCATCCGCGCCGCGTCACCCCCACGGCGGGCATAAGCTCTTCTTCAGCACTCCCCAATTGATGCCTCGCCGCTCAATTGCAGTCGAGATTGAGAGGTTTTCTTCTCTGTTTTGGGGATTTTCAGATCGAAACCCAATTTTTCTCTCCCAACAATGCGTCCAGATGCAAGGAATCAACATTTACCATTCTACCCTTTCATATTAAATTAATCTAAAAATATTTATTGTGTGGCAAAATCTGGACCACTCATTTAATAAAAATGAGTGGCTGATATTGCATCTCATTTCTCAATTAGCCTAAATAATCTCAATTGATCACAATCCTATATATATATATATATATATATATATATAAAAAATCTCATCCAATGAAGTAATAACGTTCCTGAATGAAGTAATAAACTCACTTGAATAAATTGTATTTTTAAATGTTAATCAAGCAAAAACCCACGTCAATGAATTTGAATGAAACATATGTTGAATCATTTCAAAACCTACTGGAAGCAAGTAAAAACATGTTGTAGTTTCAAGGTATTAGGTACAGTAATGAAGTAATAAACCTATACAATGAAGTAAAATGGGCTAGTAATGAAGCAGAAAAAATTTTCACAGCAGCACATCTCATAAAAAAAACTAGATCTAATGGCCCAGATTTGGTCTCTAGTTCGGTCTTTAAAATTGGTTCGACATTGATCACAACTCTATATATATATATATATATATAGGATTGTGATCAATTGAGATTATTTAGGCTAATTGAGAAATGAGATGCAATATCAGCCACTCATTTTTATTAAATGAGTGGTCCAGATTTTGCCACACAATAAATATTTTTAGATTAATTTAATATGAAAGGGTAGAATGGTAAATGTTGATTCCTTGCATCTGGACGCATTGTTGGGAGAGAAAAATTGGGTTTCGATCTGAAAATCCCCAAAACAGAGAAGAAAACCTCTCAATCTCGACTGCAATTGAGCGGCGAGGCATCAATTGGGGAGTGCTGAAGAAGAGCTTATGCCCGCCGTGGGGGTGACGCGGCGCGGATGCGCCGGTGTGCGATTTCCGTCTCGAAACGTAGGGTGAAACGGAGTGGTGAAACAACAGAGGCTGTGGCAGCTGTGAATTGAGCTTGCAGCGATCATGTAGCGCATGTTTGAGCGCCGCCTGCGCCTGCGATTGCGCTGATATGACGGCGACGAGGTGGTGGCAGCTCGATCATGTCTCCGCCGGAAGAGCTGCCACAGCAGGGAGCCGGACGCCGTCGCCTAAAGTGACGGCAGACAAGCTGACGAAGTCGAAATCTAATAATCAATCAATTAACGCGGACGGCGAATTCAGCTTCGTGTTCAGGCAGCTCGAATCACGAGCGCGAATCTGAGGAGCGAGCCGTCGCCGTTCCGGACTTGGCGAGCGCTTGGAGGAGCTTCGACGAGTAGATTTGCTGCTGCGTCTCCGATTTCCATTCGATTGGTGAGTTTTGGTGCTGATCGTTATTTTCTGCTATATCGCGGCTATGGATTTTCTTCTTGTTCCGTCTCCTCATCGACGATCTACCGGAATTTAGTGCTGGATTCGCTGATAGGAGTGATGATGACATCTTATTAGCTGCTGCTTTTCAATGAATCCAACGAATTTGATTTGAAGATTTTGCAGCTGCAGATTCAACAATTAAAGATGAGACAAATTCAATACCACCGCCATATTATGGAATTGGATGAACTGATTTCAAAGATTGATTCATCAAAATTTGCTTTTGTTATAAAATTTGAACTTTTTGCAAGCTTGATTATTAATTCGTTTATGGAATTGAAAGTTTTAGGTTTAGATTATCAATTGTGTTGGAGTGAGGAATCAAGCTTAATCATAATGCACTCTAGGTGTTTGGTGATATTTCCTAATTGGGAATTAGTTGCTAAGAGTTAGATTCTCAATTTTAATGTCAACTACGCACCTATAATGTCAACTACATATAGGTGATCGGAGAAGGTGAAATGCTGATCGGAGATGGTGAACTTTGGGAGTATTTCACAAAAACAGGAACCCGAAAGCTCACTCTGCATGTCTGTTTAAATTTGGGAGTAAATCGTTTGATAGGGTGAGATGCACTTCAATTTTTGTTCTCATTTCACCGCATCTCTCATACTCTGTTTCTACTTTTCTGGCTAATTCTATTTTCTTTTCATGTTTTGATTGTTTGAGCTAACACTGTGTGGTTATTTGGGGAAAGTAGATCAGGTTTAGGTGAATTTCTTTGTTCTCTTTTCCATTTTTATTTATTTGAAACAAGCATTTTTGTTGTGGTTGTACCATGTTTTAATTCGAATTCATCTATTTTCTTTTCATGTTTTACTGATTTCGTAAAATAGAGGCATTTTGATACGTCTCTGTTTTTTTTTTTTGCCTTGTAGTGCTTGCTGTGATGACTGTAGACTAAGTAGTTGTTTTTCCTTGATCATGATTTGATGAGTTGCTATTAACTTGTGTTTTTGCTATCAACATTTTTATGAGATTTTTGCTTCTGTTGCAACCATATTACCATATTTTTGCAGTAGATGATTCAATTGTATTAGATGTGAACTCATTTGAGAGATTGATTTTCCAATATTTGCTTTTGTTATAGGATTTGAACTTTTTGCAAGCTTAATTGTTGATTTGTTTATAGAATTGGAAGTATTATCAGGAATTGGATGTCAACAAAACTTGGATTTGGGTTGCAGAATTTACCCCAAGAGAAGATGCCTCAACTTGTACAGATAATCAGGAAGAGGGATGAGCATTTGGCACAGGATGTCAATGAAATTGAGCTTGATATTGAGGCTCTTGATACGGAAACGCTGTGGGAACTTGATTGGTTTGTGACCAATTCGAAGAAGATGGTGAGCAAGACAAAGCGGCAAGCGTTGATGATGAACAACAATCCAACTGCTGGAGTTTCTATTCCCTCCAGTCCTGTTACTGATGCTGATGTGGTAAGTTAAATTCGCATCAAGATTTTTGTCTTTTTTGTGGTGTTTTCACTGTTTATTCATGTTGTTGGTAATGTTGTGTAGGGCGCATTGAGCGACAAGAATGATGATTGTGGCAAGATGATGAAACAAAATGATGAAGAAGATGTATATATTGATGACGATATGCCAGCAACGAGTTTCCCTGTTGTTGTGGAGATTGAGTTTGTGAAAGAAGGTGTTGTTGGGCAGGAGAATGATGGTGTTGTTGGACAGGAGAATGATGGTAGAGGCAATGGCAGCAGTAGCTCAAGCAGTTCTGGCAGCTCAAGCAGCGATTCGTCATCCTCGAGTGGTATTGATACTGATTCTTCTTGCGTTTCTACATTGTGTTGGGGGTGAAAGTATGGAAAACGGAAACAGAAACAGATGTTCATTCGTTTGAGCTTGTTTTTTACAGATTCTGATTCAGGGAGTTCCTCTGGTAGTGAGTCCGACGCAGATGATTGACCAATTTGATGATTGAACTTTTATTTGATGATTGAATTGGATGTCTGGCAGTTTTATTGCTTTTTCTTGCCTGTTAACTGTGATATCTCAACTTTGTTTTAGTTCATTTGATATTTTGGCTATTGATATGTGAATTATAAGTGTATTTTTTAGTTGTTGACATTCGATATTCTCGGTATTGATATGTCAATTGTAAGTGTTATTTTTTAGTTGTTGACATTTTAATACGAGTTGTTGACATTCGACATTCTCGGTATTGATATGTCAATTATAAGTGTTATTTGTTAGTTGTTGACATTTGATATTCTCGATATTGAAGAAATGTTAAATGTACAATTTTTTTTATTGTTGTTGGATGATTTATCAAGTATGAAAGGAACGGAAAATACGTAAAGAATTCTGCTTTTGAGGCAAATGTTACGTGTCTCTCTCTTTTATTTCTCCAAATTAAAGCATGAAATATTTTGCACTCTGATTGTTTGGTAATATTTCTCATTTGAAAATTAGTTGCTAAGATTTAGTTATCTCCCCTTTTTAATATCAACTATGCATGTCAACTACCTATATAATCTATGTCAACTACATATACAATTAATGTTAACTACACACATATTATGTCAACTACTAGGTACAATTGATGTCAACTATGTCCCCAGTTGATGACTACTATATATACAATCCATATCAACTACACACATATAATGTCAACTACATATACAATTCGTGTCAACTATACACATATAATGTCAACTATAAGTTGTTAACATTTGATGCAGGCTATTGACATTTGATGTGCAAGCTATTGACGATAATACCCCTAGTTGACATAAACTACACGCTGTTGACATCGCACGAAAATTATGAATGAGTGGCTGCATCAAATGTCAACAACTTATAGTTGACATTATATGTGTATAGTTGACATGATTATGCCAACTAGGGGTATTATCGTCATTTCATTTCTAAAATGGCGGAATATCGAATGTCAACAACTCGTATTAAAATGTCAACAACTAAAAAATAATACTTATAATTCACATATCAATACTGAGAATATCGAATGTCAATAACTCGTATTAAAATGTCAACAACTAAAAAATAACACTTATAATTCACATATCAATTGACATGTAGTTGACATGGCTTGAAAGTGTAGTTGACATGACTTATAATTTCGTGACGTAGTATCACGTATGGTTAACGTGAAAGTGCGATTGGCGATGCATAATTGTTGACATGGCTTGTGCATGTAGTTGACGTAACATGCGTGTAGTTGTGTGGTTTTTTTTTTTTTTGAATTTTTTACATTAAAAAAAAAAAAAAAAATTTTAAAAATTTAATTTTTTTTCAATTTTAAATTTTTTTATGTCAACTCTGTGAGTTGATGACATTTTGAATTATTCGTAGTTGTTGACGTTGATGTGTAGTTGACATGGATTGTACACGTAGTTGACATTATATGTGTGTCGCGATTGATATGATATGGCTTGTCGTGTAGTTGACATGACATGCGTGTAGTTGACATGGTTGAAAGTGTAGTTGACATGACTTATAATTATTGTTGACATAGCTTGTAGTGTAGTTGACGTAGACGAAAGTGTAGTTGGCGTAGCGTATAATTGTTGACGACACTACGTGTAGTTGACATGACATGAAAGTGTAGCTGACATGTTACTTACTTTGAAATATCGCGAGCTTCCACCAACATACACTGAAATCTATTAGTCAATTAAAAATTTAACAATTTCGACACGAGATTCAATATCTCACAAATCTTATTGTTCCAATTTTTAGATCTGCAAATTCAATTCGAGGAAAAATGGTAAAATTGAGATCTCACCAAAATCAACAAAAGAAGTAGAAATCAATGCGGCGGCGAGCTCTCAGCATCCATCTCGAGATCGGGGCAAAAAGCGTCGCGTCTTGATTCCGAGAAGAAGATCGTTGAAATCAATGCTATCGGCGAATGACGCCTAAATCGGGGAACTCGCGTCGATCTCGGCCTTCCATTAGCCTTCCATCGAAGGCGAAATGTCAACATCTTGTCAACAACTTGTGTATAGTGTGACAACTAAAACAATTCTTGTAATTAAAAGATAACTACTATTTATGGCTCTGCCACATCATCATCGTCATCATCAATATTGAGAGTCTTGCTTTTCACTCTATTCCTTACAAGATCAAGATGTTTTCCTCTTTCTCTCAAATAGATCAATATATGTTTCGAGACAGTATAAATCTTAGCTCGAGGCAAACGAGGAGAGAGAAATTAGATATGGTAAGATATCAAGACCAATAAAAAATCAGCCAGAATTAAGTAAGACAACAACTCCATCAGAACAATTTCAGCTCAAGAATAAGAAAAACAATCCTTCAAAAATCCTCATTGAAAGAAGGAAACATTTGCTAGAAAAACAGAAAAACACATTGACCATCACTATAAACAAGAAAAAGAACATTTTAATGCAGAAAAAATCGAATCTTAATAATTAGATTAGAGAGAGACAATTCGCTCTAAACTTTTCACACGCATAAGCACACACCTTCTGAATCAATTCATCAAACACCTGGAGAATACGATCGAGCTCCACCACCTGCGCCGCCCCCTTGCGGCTGGCTGGTAGCTCCAAAAACGGCTCCTGGCTCTCTTCACCTACTGCAGCACGGAGGGAAAGAGCTCCGGCCGGCGCCCTGCGGCGGCTCTTTGCTGCTTCGTGATCCCACCACGGCGACAACTCCTCCCTCGAAGCCTTCTCACTCTCGACGGCTTCACCGTCCCCACACCCCCGCCCAGCTCGATCCCCTCAAATTTGCCGTAAATCCTCACCGACCTCCAACCTTTGGAACAGCAGATGTAGGAAAAATCAGACCAGATCATCTCTCCTCCTCCAATTGGAACACAAAATCAGATGCGGAAGCTCGAGAATCCACCGAAATCACACTCTATCCCTTTGAGATTCTGGAAATTGATTTACGAACGAAGCGGTGCTCGTCTGACAACACATTGCAAGCCATAGGAGTCGGAATCGTGCTTTGACACGATCTACATCAACATCGGATTAGACAAATCGGGGATCGAAGCGATTAAGGTCTCTTCGTGTACACCTTCCACTTTTCCTCATCTCCGCCTTGCCAAGAGCTACTCCGATCTTCATCAACGGCGACCAATCACTCCTCAAAGAGAAGCCTCCGGCGGCGGTCTACCGCCTCTCTTCCTACCAATCTAGTCTTCCAGTTTTACTCTTCATTCGTCATTTAGATCGAAATGAGATTTTGAATGTTTACGTTTTGAATTTTGAAGATCGAGATTTTGAGATGAAGATTTGAAGATTTTGGAAGAAGAGATTTTAGAGAAATTTAGAAATTGGTTTGAAATCAGTTTGGATGTTTCACGCTTTTTAATTAAAATTACAATTTTACCCCCTTGTTGACATAATGTTGTATTTGTTGACATTTTTTGTTTAGCTTGTGGATTAGTGGCCCCATATTGTACATCTCATTTTCTCAATTTAGCTAAATAATCTCAACTTTAACAAGACCTATATATATATATATATATATATAGGATTGTGATCCAGTTGAGATTTTTTGCACTAATTGAGGAGTGAGATGCATTATCAACCACTCATTTTTATTAGATGAGTGGTCTGAATTTGCTGCATCCCCAAAAATATTTTGTTAATTAATTGTGAAAGGATATAATGGTAATTTTGTGTTTTAATGGTAACCTCCAGCGGCGGCATTTGCATTACGCTTTGGATGCTTTGGAGAGGCGGAGGCGGAGTTTCTGAGAGGTGGTTCTGGGCGGCGGCGGCCAGACTGTGAACCTCCAGCGGCGGCTCTAATTTAGAGACGGTGGTTTTATTGCTAATTGTTGGGAGTGGTAGTTTTATTTGCTAATTTTGGATTTATTTTTGGAATCAGCTGCAGAATTCCTGATTGATCCCCAAAAATTTTCTTTTTCGATGCAGATGAATCGTTCTGGGTTTTGAAGAAAAAGGGCCACTCCAACTCCGGGCTTCGGTTTCGATAATTGTGTGATTGAAGTGATTTGTTTTATGAAATAAGGCCGTAACATAAATAATATAGGTCGTTGATATGAAAATATTCGTTGTTGACATTAATTATTTGTAAAATGTTGTTGTTGACATAATAGTTGACATAAATAACTTTTGCTGTTGACATTAATTATTTGTAAAATGTTGTTGTTGACATAATAGTTGACATAAATAACTTTTGTTGTTGACATCGTAGTTGACATAAATAACGTTTGCTGTTGACATCGGAAAAGTTGAAAACTCAGTAGATGTGTAATGAGCTACCTGTTTTACATTTCAAACTGTTCTTTTGAAACATGTGGCAAAAAAATTGTTTTTTGTTGATTGCTCCCCTGGATTCCTAAGTTTATTTGTTATACAACATATTTCATTGACTTTATTTTCACCCTTAACAACACTATCTCTCCTTCGCTCTTTTTTGAATTTTCATCCTTTTACTAGCTATGTTGGTGTTACTGATAGTCTATGTGTAATTTAGGAAGCAGAGACTCTTCAGCTGAGTTTGGCAACAGCCTCCCAGGTCTACAAGCAAAGCACTTCTTCAGATAATGAAAACAGCTGATGAAGTATTGCACAATGATGATTTAAATGTCCAAATTGCAGTTGCATCTTGCTGTAATGAGCTTACCGGATAACTGCTCTGAATTCCCTTACGAAGATGATATAATGAGGGTATGAAGATGCAGTCAGTTATTCCATGTCTAAATATATACTCAAGATCACACCTTCTTATCTCATCCTTCTATTTGCACAAGCACCCCGTACTCTATTTTGTGTTTGCTGGTGACAGGAAATTTTCCAACTATATATGATTGCTTTTGAGCAATTATCTTTGCCAATCTGGCCGCAATTACTATAGGGCTTTGCATATTGTTGAAACTGTTGCAAAAGTGAGATCATTCCTGATTCTGTTGGATGTCGATGCGATGGGCTGGTTGTTGAGATGTTCCATTTTCTTAACAAGATTGGGTAAGTTTTTTGGGAGTTTCTCTGCTACTATACATGAACTTGAATTTTCTAATTCTGACCTTACTGAATTTATAGGCTGTGTCCATACTATTTCTCATGGTTTTAGTGTCAAACGTATTTTGTGGTGATCAATAAAGATTCTAATTATGGTGAAGGTCAAAAAACTCTTCTGATGTCTTCAAATACATGGAAATGATCTTGACTATGGTGATAGAAGAAAGTGATGAAATTTCATTTAATCTCTGAGGCCTCTTCTAGCTAATTGTCGAAATGAAAAATAGGGTAATGAATCCCTCCTCGACTATTTATGCTGTGATTATCCCATTTCTTTCTAAAGTGCACTTGTGCTTCAGGATATTTGCCTATTTCATGGGAATTGGGTAACAAATCTTTGAAAACTGTGCAACTAAGCTCAGCGTTATCTCAAAGAAGCAGTGAGGCAATGAGTCTGGAATTTGATGATTATGCTGAAATAGTTTGCGTGCATATGCCGTGAAACATACAATGATAATGACATGGTTTGTTCTTATAAACTCTGAACTAAAAGTGTTCTCATACATTGTTATATGTTGATTGAACTAAAGCCACCCTCCTCTTGTTTGTCAGACAATCATTATTTTGAGTCACATAAAGTGATATGTGGAAAACAAATTGGCTGATGGAGGATCAAATGTTAATGTGTGACAGATGTGATGATTTATTGATCCTTGTTTTCCTTTTCTCCTAAGTTCTTTTATGGCCAGTTTACTGTGACAAGCTATAGTCATTTTCAGAGCTCACTTAGCAGTCCTATACTATTTTTGAAAATGTCTCCTTCATATTATGCCGTGCAACAGAAACATTTTTATTTCCTTTTTATGTCGATACTATCACACGGATACCTTACATTCTTACTACAGGACTCCATGATTTAGTATGGAATTTCTCATTATTTGATTGGAGACTAGAAAGGAATAGAAGAATGGTAGAATGATGCAAGATTTGTGAAGGAAAGAGCGGATTAACTGCTTTCTTTTATATGCCTGAGTTTCAAAATTTCCTTCTACTACAACTTTTCTTTTGATTTTGCTGCTGCCCAATCTCTATTCCTTAAGAAGAGCTATCTTACCTTCCGGTCAAAACTCATTTTGTTCAAGTCTTTACTCTTTTGATATTCATTACCTCATCAAACTTGAATGTGATGCAAACAATAACTAGTTATGAGCACTTGTTTTGCATGAGAAACTGGAGGAAGATTGGTAATCAGAAAAATGCTATTCCATTTACAACCAGTCTTCAGATGTTCCAGCTTGGGTCTGGGATATCTAAGGAACTTATGCAAATAAGTTTGGAAACTGGACAGTAAATTAGAGAAGGATGTTCTTTGAATGAAGGCATTATGAACTCAATTGGGTAACAGAAAGAGTAGCTTTCAAAATATGCAAATTAATGAATAGGAATCCAAAGATAAACCTCCTGAATGATATACTTCGAGAACATCTACAGTTCCTGTAAGACTGCCAATTTCAAATTTCCCTATTTATGTGGTTATTTATGGTACCATTCTCTAAAATCATCTGATACCTTGTCATATATTAATTACTCTTCTAGATGATTGCTGTCTGAAGGTAAATCGCTTATCTGATATCTGGGAAAATTCAAGATTAACCAATAATGTTCCTCCTCTGGAGTTGTATGTAAGTTCCAAACAATTACCTTACCTTTTTTCTCTTCCATTAAAAAGTTATCTGTAATTTTGTTGATGTTTTATTTTTCAATCAGGTATCAAAGGAGGTATCACCTGCTGCTGGTGTGGCATCCAAACAGATCGAATTTCCAAGGCTGTGAAAGATATTTGTTCTCTGCAAACTGATGATGGTAATGTAACTAAGTTGGACAGTGAAAATTTATTGACAGTAAGGCCTATCATCAGATTATACTATTGCACGCAGATACAGGTGCTCTTAGAAGAGAAGGAGGAAGCCTAGTCCACGTTAAGACCCAAAGGGTGGAACATACTTTGGGAACCGGAGATAGCCTTGACTACATGAGATCTCAGAAGGGTATAATGTGGAGAAAAAGACTTAGCTTTGATGTCAGAACAGGGACACTCAAGCAT
>NC_062969.1:22368012-22509809 GCF_023119035.1 Salvia hispanica
GGCGCGTCGCCCCTTGCCCGTGACCCTCGGCTCCCACTCAATTCGACAACCCTACTCCGATCGCATGTAGTGCGATTCGTCCCGGCGTAAACGCCGACGAATCACACATCTCATACGTTCGAATAATTCAAGTTCTATGATTCGAATGTTCTTGAGTTCATCATGCAAAAACATAAATAATAAAAACACAAGAACATGCTTCGTAATCAAATAAGACATGCATACATGAATTTCGCGAAATTTAAATCCAAATAATCAGAGCCAAAGCCTGGCTCTGATACCAATTGATCGAACTGGCAGCGGAAGCGGTGCGTTTAAAACAATAAATCAATCACATAATAATCAGATCTATTTAGCAGATTATTTAGACAAAACCTATTCGCGTAATTATCACATGTATCATGCTCATAACTTGAATCAATCATGCTTTAAGAATATTGAAACCTAAAACATGCTTTTCTACAGAGCAGAAAAATACCTAATTAATTCTCTAAAGAATTAACACAAGAACATGCTTCGTAATCAAATAAGACATGCATACATGAATTTCGCGAAATTTAAATCCAAATAATCAGAGCCAAAGACTGGCTCTGATACCAATTGTTGGAACTGGCAGCGGAAGCGGAGCGTTTAAAACAATAAATCAATCACATAATAATCAGATCTATTTAGCAGATTATTTAGACAAAACCTATTCGCGTAATTATCACATGTATCATGCTCATAACTTGAATTAATCATGCTTTAAGAATATTGAAACCTAAAACATGCTTTTCTACGGAGCAGAAAAATACCTAATTAATTCTCCAAAGAATTGAAGATGGCTAGCTTCTTCTCCACGTGATGCTTTGAGTACTAGACCACAAATCTTCTCTCTGGTTCCCGAACTGTATCCCAATATCAGTGTGGGCTGATCTTACTAGAATACTAGGACTTAAATAAAGAAGACAGAAGAAATCCTTTTTGGAATAGGAGAGGAATTCGAAAATCTCCTCAGCTGGGGAGGGGAATTTTCGAAAAATTACAATAATGAAAAATTGTGTTTTCTGTCTCCTTTATTCTCCTATTTATATTAAGTTCCTTTTGGGCCCAGACAGGGATCTATGGAAGGCTTTGGATATGGGCTCATCCAATTTACTTTTTACTAATTAAATTGAACCCACAATTTAATATAAGTTATAATTGGAATATTACGAGCAGCCACTACAGAAGTAATATTGAACTCTCCCCATCCAAATCCGAAATTACAAGTAATCCGGGTTTCCGTTTAACTTTCATTTCCCGTGCTTAAGATTAAAATGTCCATTAATTAATTAATGTCTGCTATTGACTTAATTAATTAACTTCTTATTAATTCCAAGAGTGGACTTAGCATGAAACGCTTATTTATTATTCATAGAGTAATCACACTCCAACTAGCTAGGTTCCGAATAATAAAACCTTGTTTCGCGCTCCTCTTGAGGACATTATCAAACGAGACTCAGCTCGCGCACGATTCAATATAATAGCAATCCTAGCACCGCTAGATATCGATCACCACTACCCAATATATCAGGATCATTGGGTTACGAAAAACCCGCACCATTTGATAAGTCAAAGTAGTGCATAATCAATACCGTATGCTCAATGCTAACCTACATTGATTAAGAAATAAATATTTATCAAGACCTCGCCTTTCAGTAGATAGCCTAAGGCAAGTCTTGCTGTTAGATCCGTTCAGTGCTATACCACACCAATGTCATCTTATTTCAGTAAGGCTTAGAAATATGCGGACTGACATTGCAACCTTTCTCGATGGATAGTCAAATTCCATCTAGGTTGTGAAATTCATCTTTTTCTTTGTTTAGAACTGACCGTATTACCTTAAAGTGGACGACGCCCACAACCGGTCTACTAAAACAAAGACTTAGACTTTGTTAAGTTAACTTATACATTTAAACATGCATTAACATCCATTAAATGTAAAACATAACAACATTATGACAAAAATAATCTGTTTTATTCATTGGAAAATAAAATAAGAGTTTTACAGTATTCAATCACTCGAAACGTGATTTCTAGTATACAAACTCTAACATGTAGCTGACATATTACTTACTTTCAGAAACATCGTAGAGCTTCCACCAACATACACAAAATCTATTAGTCAATTAAAAAATTTAACAATTTCGACACGAGGATTCAATATCTCACAAATCTTATTGTTCCAATTTTTAGATCTACAAATTCCAATTCAGGAAAAATGAGTAAAATTGCAGATCTCACTACAAAATCCAACAAAGAGTAGAAATCAATGCCGTCGGCGAGGAGCTCTCGGCATCCATCTCGAGATCGGGCAAAACGTCGCCGTCTTCGATTCCGAGGAAGAGATCGTTGAAATCAATGCTATCGAGCAGAATGACGCCTAAGAAATCGGGGAACTCGGCAGCGTCGATCGAGAAGCCTTCCATTTCGCCTTCCATATCGGAAGGCGAAATGTCAACATCTTGTCAACAACTTGTATATAGTGTCAACAACTAAAACAATTCTTGTAATTAAAAGATAACTACTATTTTATGGCTCTGCACATCATCATCGTCATCATCAATATTGAGAGTGCTGCTTTTCACTCTATTCCTTACAAGATCAAGATGTTTCCCTCTCTCTCTCTCTCACTCTTTCTCTCAAATAGATCAATATGTTTCTTTCAGGAACCAAGAAGCTATGGAAATCTTAGCTCAAGAGGCAAACAGAGAGAGAGATTAGATATGGTAAGATATCAAGACCAATAAAAAATCAGCAGAATTAAGTAAGACAGCAACTCCATCAAGAACAATTTCAGCTCAAGAATAAGAAAAACAATCCACCAAAAAAATCCCTCATTGAAAAGAAAGGAAACATTTGCTAGAAAAACAGAACACATTCAACCATCACTATAAACAAGAAAAAAGAACATTTTATTCTGGAAAAAAATCGAATCTTAATAATTAGATTAGAGAGACAATTCACTCTAAACTTTCACACGCATAAACGCACACACCTTCTGAATCAATTCATCAAACACCTGGAGAATCCGATCGAGCTCCACCACCTCTGCCGCCCCCTTGCGCTGCTGGTGGCTCCAAAACGGCACAAACGCTCTCTTCACCTACTGCAGCACGGAGAAGAGCTCCGGCGGCACGCCCTGCGGCGGCTGCTGCTGCTTCGTGATCCACCACGGCGACAACTCCTCCCTCGAAGCCTTCCTCCTCTCCAACGGCTTCACCGTCCCCCCCTAGCTCGATCCCCTCAAATTTGCCATGGAAATCCTCACCGACCTCCAACCACTGGAACAGCCGGAGCAGTAGCCGGAAAAATCAATCGAATCCATCTCTCCTCCTCCAATTGAACACAAAATCAGATCTGGAAGCTCGAGAATCCACGAAATCACACTCCTATCCTTCCGATTCTGGAAATTGATTTACAGAACGAAGCAATTGCTCGTCAGCAACACATTGCAAGCCATAGGAGTCGGAATCGTGCTCGGCACGATCTACATCAACATCGGATTAGACAAATCGGGGATCGAGAAGCGATTAGGTCTCTTCGTGTACACACTCACCTTCCTCCTCTCCTCCACCACCGAAACCCTCCCGATCTTCATCAACGAGCGACCAATCCTCCTCCGAGAAGCCTCCAGCGGCGTCTACCGCCTCTCTTCCTACCAATCCGTCTTTCAGATTTTCCTCTTCATTCGTCATTTAGATCAGCGAGATTTTGAATGTTTACGTTTTGAATTTTGAAGATCAGCGAGATTTTGCAGATGAAGATTTGAAGATTTTGGAAGAGAGATTTTAGAGAAATTTTAGAAATTGGTTTGAAATCAGTTTGGATGTTTCACGCTTTTTTTATTAAAGAAATTACAATTTTACCCCCTTGTTGACATAATGTTGTATTTGTTGACATTTTGTTTAGCTTGTGGATTAGTGGCCCATATTGCATCTCATTTCTCAATTTAGCTAAATAATCTCAACCTAACAAGACCCTATATATATATATATTATATTAGGGTAGTGATAAAATGCAAACTCATATATTGTACAAACTCCAAACTTTTTCAGCACAATATCAACACAATGTCAACACAGTATAAAATTTCAAGATTCTGATATCAACAAAATATCAATACAATGTCAACACAACATCAACCGTTGACATTGTATTGACATTTTTTGTTGCTACTATTTCATGATCTGTTGATATTTTCTAACGGTTCAGATTATAGTTTGGAGTTTGTACAATATTTAGAGTTTGCATTTGATCACGTCCCTATTATATTATATATATATATATATATATACATATATATATCTCTGCCATCCTCCTCCTCCAATTCAACACACCTCATATCAAGATTTCACAGAACTTGCTCCGCATTTACCCCAGTGTTTGACATTTTTTATAATATCTAATACTATAACTCCTGGCATGACCCTTGATATGCCTTTTTACTCTGCGCAAATTTTAAATCCCAAAACACTAGTTTGTCATATCTGATATCCAATTTCACTCTCCTCCTTCTAAGAAACTGCACAACAAAACTGGCGATGAGTAATAAAATATACTACTCCCTCCGTTCCATAGTAGTGGAGACATTTCTTCCGCACGGAGATTAAGAAAAGTTGTGTTGGATGAGTTAAGTAAATAAAGAATAAAGTAGAAAATGAAAAATGTAGAGAGAATAAAGTAGGTGGAAAAAAATGTGTTGACTTTTACCAAAAAAGGAAATGATTATATTACTATGGAACGTACCAAAATGACTCTACTACTACAGAACAGAGGGAGTAGTATTTATATTTTTATTTTAATTTAATTTTGTATATTATTTTGCAGATCACTCGCCTGGAGATATGATTAAGCTCTATATCAAGTACGGCACCGGCGATGTGCATGATTTCACAGCCCGCGTCCTTTCCCAAACCTCGCCGCAGAGAGTTCCATCCTATGTCGACATGTTGCAAACTCCTTATTGCAACATCTTGACATAGGATGCAACCCTATGCGGTGAGGTTTGGCCAAGGATGCGGGCTGTGAAATCATGGACATCGCCCGTGTCGTACTTGATATACAGCTTAAGCATGTCTCCAAGCGAGTGATCTGCAAAATAATACACAAAATTAAGAAATTAAAATAAAATATAAATTCTACAAAAATAATACTAGTATGATTGCAACTAAGTGGATGAACAAGATCTGCATCAAATGATTCGGAACCAACACTGATTCTCTCGTGCTAACCTAGGGCTTATTTTTATTGTATTTTAGGACTATTTAATCTAGGATTTTTATCTTATTTTAGGAGTATGGTAATTTTTGTATCCTTTTAAAGGGCATAAGACTCGTGTAAGCCCATTTTTGTTTAACTTTTTAATGTGTGTAAGCCCTTTAATTATCTTTGGAATGTATCTATGCCCTCTGTTTATTTTTTGACTATTTGATTTAGGGTATGTTTGATTATTGGTATCTTATGTTAAATCATATTATAAACTAAGTTTTGGTAGCTTGGATATGTTTGATCGCAAAGCATTAATATTATCAATATCATTATTATTATCATAGTAATAAAAATGGGAATAATGTGGTAAGTTTGGCTCATATTCACATTCGTGTTGCTCGAGGACCATTACTAAATACTAGTGTCATCCACGTGCGTTGCACGACTTGAATTTTCTTTACACAAAAGTAAAAATGTCAATTAAGTAAACAATTAAAATAAATAGTAAAGATAATATAAATACATACAAACAAAATTATATAGAATTTATAGATCACAATTCAAACCAATTAGAAGCAATCTTGATTATGTTTATTGTTGGTAATGTTGAAAAATAAAAACAGCTTCTTATATTGTCTTATATATTATATTTAATAACGTTCAAAATTAAATATAATATTTCTGTTTGAATTAATTACACAATCCATTAATCTCTTTAATTACTGATCAATTAATATTCAATAATTTCATTAATTGAAAATCGATGAACAATAGCAACTAAAAAATTAAAATAAATACAACAGTTGATTAGAGTGCAATCATGAAATTAAAAATTCAATAAGAAATGGAATCCAGAATCACATATGCTCAACGGCCTCCATCTCCATCCATCTCCAATAGCATTCATCTTATCTGTTCATCGTCTCCAACACTTTTATCGTCCTGCCATCTTTTCCATCAGGTCAGTATGCCCCCAGTTATAGGTAAGAACTTCAAACAAAAATCAACTACAGATCTTATATTGCAATTTGGAGATATATTTGCGTTCGTGAATTGTGCAAACACAACTTTGCGCTGACACTATTAAAAATTGTAATATGCAAGAATTCATGTCTATGAAATTTTACAAAATACTCACCAATTTCAAAACTAAAATTGGCAAAGGGAATGCTTCCATAGTTTTAATCGTTGACTAATGATTGTAAGACCATTAAGAAGTTGAATCCCATTTCATATGGTTTCAATTTTCTTCCTCTCCTCTTATAAGAATACAAACAACTATGGAGTACTATAATGAAACGACAAACTCATATTTTATGGAAAATGAAATGCATTTCATTCTATTTTCTGTGCAATTATTGAAAATCATATCTTACACTATGAGACCAACCACACGTCTTTTTGATAAAAAGTGGTACAAGCCTAAGACATTCTCGATCAATTTTTGAGGAAATCGATGAATTATAATAGAACACACAGAAATTTGTCCAGCAATAGAGATTTATTTTTCCTAAAATATAAGTAAAAATAGAGAAAGTAAAATACCTTATGACAATACAAGAGATCAAACTGGCCAGGTGTGCAAGATTCGAACTTTACTCCGAGGGCCTCAATTTTTTGCTTCAGTTTAGCAGAATCAGTTTTCTCCACATCCATAAATGATTCCCACGTTTCTTTTTGACGCAATTCTTTACAGTTTCTTTTTTTTAAAATATGACAACTGATTCTCACGTTTACACCTTCATTGTAAAACCTCCCACTCACTTCAGGTAGGTTTACATAGTTCACACGTTTGTAGCTGCCATTTAATCACACATTTTTAATTAATATAATATTTTAAATTAAATGGCAATCTTGTAAATATCTTCAAAACTCCACTTTTATATATTGTATAGATATCGATTAATTTTAATTAATCTCAATTGGTGATTCGAATTAATTGATTCCTTTCATATGAATAGTTGTTTTATATTTAATCCGTTCAATGCATAATACTGCAACAAGGGAATTGTGTTTGATTAAATTACTTCCAACCAAATTATTGGTTTTGTGTCTAGTTTAATACTAATATATCATCAGTATTATGAATGGTACTATATAGTTTAACTATAAGAATTAAAATTATAAATTTAATTGTAAAAATCCTCTTTATTATTACCTGAACTTATATTGATTAGCAACATCCAATTAACCCTCTCCCTTACTTTCGTTTTTTTTTTTTTATAATCAGAATTTTCCCTTTTCATTGTTTTTTTCTAATTTCGAAATAAAGGTATGCAATTATTGCATTTGTGTAGTCAACAACCGTAAAAGATACTCCCTCCGTCCCAGAGAAGTTGGCACACTTTCCTTTTTAGTTTGTCCCATAAAAGATGTCACATTTTCCTTTTTGGAAAAAGTTCTCTCTCACATGAATATAAAAATTATATCTTCTCTCTCCATTTAACACACAAAACAAAACCTCCTAAAATCTCGTGTCATTTTCAAAGTATGCCAACTTTTCTGAGACGGAGGGAGTAGTAAATGCAATGGTCACAAACATGTCCCAACAAAAGCTGTGCATTATTGCTACTAACGTGTCAAAGTGTAATACATCATTAACTAAGTTGAGTAATATTACTTTTCTTTTTGTGATGTCCCAATTAAGATGAATTATTTTTTTATTTGACAAAAAATAAAAAGTCAACTTAAAAAATGGTCTTTGGACTATAGGTTTATCTCGCCTATAGTTCCTAGACTTTAAAAATATTATCAATAGTCCCTGGACTAAGGGTTTATCTCGAAATTGGTCCTTTTGGCTTCTTTTTTTGTATGAAAATGCCCTTTTGGGGGGTTTGAGCAATTTTGTCTTTTTACACTTTTAACATTTTAAATATGATATTATTTCAGTTATGTACTAAATCTAATATATTTCAAAAGAGTAAAGGTCTTTTTGGTCCTTAACATATGACGATTTTTTTATTTTGGTTCATAACATTATCTTTTGAATTATTTGGTCCTTAACAAATAAAAATCGGTCACATTTGGTCTGAAATGGACGGAGTTGTTAAAAATTAACAGTCAACGAATTTTAAATCAATTTTGACCGGATTAAGAGTTTTAAAAATTAGAATTTTTTTTCTTTTTCAAATAAATTCTAATTTTTTAAAATTATTTTTATTAAAAGGAATTGCATGTATCATTTAAAAACTCTAGAATAAGTTTACATTCTTATTCTTTTTTCATCTTCTTCATCGTTTCTTTTGGAGACAAAACTCTAGTTCTTGGAAGAACATCAAGTAACCCCAACTCGCCAACCATGGACTGTTCGAACTACAGCAGAGAGACTGGTGGGAGTGGCGGTGGACGTGACCTCCGATTCTGGTACGAATTTTGCCATTGCAAGAATCGGGCTTCACTCCGAATCGTCAACACCTATGGAAAACCAACAAGGGGGAAGACAACGCCGTGACTTCTTCAATGCCGCTGTCGGAGACCGAATGTGAGAGTTTTAGTTTGAATAACTAAAACTAGTTGAATCGTCGGTTGATTTGTATGTAAATCGCCACCGCGAACTACGGTGGAATCGCCGGTGAGAACCCCACTCCGATTTGCCGACGAAAACTAGGTGTTTACGCCGGTGTGCAAAGTGAGAGAGATTGGGAGATGGACGCGATTTCGCGATTGAGAGAGATTGGGATATTTCGCGATTTCATTTTCTTTTGTTATATCATTTTATGTTTAATTTAATTTTGTAATAGTTATTACTATTATTTACTTAAAATTTTGTAATTTTTCAGATTTTGGTTAATTAGATATTAGACATTAATTAAACATAATTAAAACTCTTAATCCGGTCAAAATTGATTTAAAAATTCGTTGATTGTTAATTTTTAACAACTCCGTCCATTTCAGATCAAATGTGACCGATTTTTATTTTTTAAGGACCAAATAATTTAAAAGATAATGTTATGGACCAAAATCATAATCGCTATATGTTAAGGACCAAAAATGGACTTTAGTCATTTCAAAATTATCATTCTTCTTCCCTTTTGCCATCCTTCACTTTGTTTCTTTATTTCAATATTAGATTTAATTTTACAAAATTTTAAATTTTAATTTTTAAATATCAATAAACTTTTTTAATTAGAAAAATTATTAAATAACAAAAATTAATAATCATAATCAATATTTGATAGTGTATAATATTTAATCAATAAGTTATGACAACGCCTTAGTTTTAATCAATGTTTAATAGCTTTAATAATAAATAAATCATATAACACGATTTATTCTGAAATGTAAGATTAATATAATTTTCGTTTATTAATTTGAAAACAATCAAAATTTACTAGAAAATTTAATCAAAAATACTCCTATATAAAATTTTTAGTAGGATCAAATTTTTAGTCAATTTCATAATATTCAATCGCAAGTAATTATAACAACCGAACGAAGGCTAAATAGAATAGCTCTTATTTTTTCATCATAATTAATATATTATTTTTCTGTACTTCTTCAATTCAGCTGAATATTATATTAAATAACAAAATTTAATAGTTTTAATCAATATTTATAGTGTCCATGAATTAATAGTTTTAATTAAAAATTTTTATTGATATTTATAAATCAAAATTTAATTTTATAAAATTAAATATAATATTGAAATAAAAAACAAAGTGAAGGATGACAAAATGGAAGAATTTAACTGAAATAATATCAGATTTAAAATGTTAAAAGTGTAAAAAGATTAAATTGCCCAAACCTCCCAAAACCCCCATAAAGGGCATTTTCGTACTAAAAAAAGTCAAAAGGACCAATTTCGAGATAAACCCTTAGTCCAGGGTCTACTGGTGATATTTTTAAAGTCCAAGGACTATGGACAAGATAAACCCATTGTCCAGGGACAATTTTGAAGTTCACTCAAAAATAAAAACATCAAATCACTTTTACTTTATTCTATTACCTATTTTATTCTTTCTTTATCTTTCATACTTTATTCATTTCTCCTACTTTTTGATTCAATTTTTTAATCTTTATGCTCAATAATTTTCACTCAACTTAATTAAGATGAAGGGATTATTGTTGATTTGCCTACTGGGTTAACATAAGTAATGAGTATTGCTATTAATTTGGTTGGAAAGTGTTCTAATTTTAATTTCAGATTGAATTGTTCATTCCCAATTAGTGTTCCCTTTATTCTATAGTAATGCAAATATTTTTCTCGGCATATAATTTAAGAAAAATTATGTTAATTGAATTAAGTAAAGAAAGAATAAAGTTGGAAACAAAAAGGTAGAGATGTGAAAATAGAATAAAGTAAGAAAGAGTAAAATAAATGAGAGGAAATCTGTTGACTTCTACTAAAAAAGAAAATGATTCCAATAATATGAAATGTATCAAAATAGCAAAATGATTGCACTAATATGGACTAGTGAGAACAGTAACTAAATCACAATTTATTGATTAATAAATTAAATTCATTACTACACTAACTTCTAGTGTCCATTTCAATTTAATTCATACTATTATTTTGAATTTAATTTCTGATTTTTTTAAATAACTTGAAAATTAATTTTGTTGGAACGAAACTCTTTCTACAAATTTACTTGGAATGGAACGGAGTTATTGATTTTTCTTATACTGGAGTATTAATTCTTTCGTGAAATTGGAGATCAAGTTATCACAAATAAATACCCCTAGTATTATGAAAAGAGAATGTAAAAATAAGTACTCCATCCTTGTCAAGGTAGTCGAATCGTATTTTTTATTATCTCTTTATTTCTCTTATTTTATCATCTTTCTTATTTTACTTTTTCCACTTTAGTTTTATCACATATATCTTTTAAATTTCGTATCTAAAAAAATACTCCAATTATGGTTGGCCAGAAAGAGCAGTATTTGATGGATATATTGTTGAAGGGGTTGGGGTGGTTGTCAAGGAATTGCCATGTGAAATTTAATTATTTTTCATGGCTTTGGCGCTGCTTCAATGTCCAATGTGAGGGGTGTGATGGTTCAATTACAGTAAAAATTGAATTTTTCCAAAGTGAGGGGTGGGTGGTTCAATTACAGTAAAAATTGAATGTGTCCAAAGTGAGGGGTGGGTGGTTCAATTAATGGTCACAATATGTTTTCTTCAAAAATTAACTAAACAAATCCCTATTACACTAGATATTATAGCAATTCATTCTAAAAGAGATTGAACATCAAAAAGTGTCCAGAGTCTTTGTCTTAGTGGTAAAGAGCTTAGACATTATTGTATAACAGGTCAGGTTCACATTATTGTATAAGGTGTCGAATTCGAGTCCTTTTGATATCAGCTGTAATTTCCTCCTATTTAAAAAAAAAAGAGATTGAACATTAAAAAGTAGCAAATAAAATATAGAGAAAAACTTATCTCCATTACATATTTACTTTCATTTTTACTTTCATTACATATTTACTATTCTCGTTATCATTTCTCTCATTCTATTCTTTATACTACTTCTTTTGGCAAATAAAATATGGAGAAAAAATTTTCTCCTTTCACGTATTTACTTTCATTTTTACTTTTTGACATATTTATAGGGATGGGACTATTCTCATTATCATTTCTCTCATTCTATTCTTTATACTCCCTCCGCCCTATAAAAGTTGAGACAAAATTTTTGAGCACGGAGATTAAGAATTTATATTAAATAAATGAGAGATGTAAAAAGTAGGAAAGATAAGAGAGAGTAAAGTAAATGATGGAATAAAGTAGGAGTGATTATATGTTTTGTCTTTTATTAAAAAAGGAAATGACTTAACTTTGTTGGGACAGACTAAAAATGAATACGACTCAATTTTTATGGGACGGAGGGAGTACTTTTTTCGTTTTTCGCACTTGTTTTAAAAAATCATACTCCCTCTGCTCTATTTAATATGACTTTTTTTCTTTTTCGCATGTATTTTTAAAAAAATCCGTACTCCCTTCGTCCCACAATAATTATCACTCTTTTCCATTTCGGTCCGTCCCACAATAATTATCACACTTCATTTTTACCACAAAATGGTAAGTAGGTTCTACATTCCACTAACTCACCCCACTCACATTTTATTATAAAATCAATATAAAAAAGTGGATCATACGTTCCACTAACTTTTCTAACCAACTTTTCTAGCCAACTTTTCTTTACATTTCTTAAAACTCGTGCCTGCAATAAGAGTGGCAATTATTGTGGGACAGAGGGAGTAATAAATAGTTAAAGTGGTGGAAAAGTAAAGTAAGAGAGAATAATATACTCCCCCGTCCCATAAAAATAAGGGCAAATAGGCAATGGATATTACACGAGAATTAAGATAAAATTAGTAAAGTAAGATATGGGAAGAGAATGGAATGGTAAAGTAAGATAAATGCGGAGAATGATAATTAAAGCAGTGTTAGTGGATAGTGAGACCTACATTATTAAATTGATATAACTTCCAAAAAATGGAATAGACATAATTTTGCGGGACAGATGAAAATAGAGAGTGCACATATTTTTATGGGACTGAGGAATAGAAGAGAGTGTCTTTCATATTATTCTCTCTCTGATTTTACTTTTTCTCGCTTAACTATTTATTATGATTTTCTCAAAACATGTGAAAAACGAAAAGAGTCATCTTAACTAGGACGGAGGGAGATATAAATAGTTAAAGTAGAGGAAAAGTAAAATAAGAGAGAAAATAATATGGATGATGCATTATTTTCTCTCTTACTTTACTTTTCCTCAATTTTAAGTATTTTTTACTCCCTTCATCCTTGAAAATTTATTACTTATTTTTATTTTTCCCATCGTAGCCACAGCGAGCTCCTCATACGAGTATTTTGGTATTGTTTGTTTATAAACATACACGATTTCGACACTTTTCTACTATTGTTCTACGAGTTTTTTTTTTAATTCAAATAATGTGAAATTTAGCATTTGTTAATTTTTTTTTTCCAAATTATTCAATTATTAGGCGGAAGTGTTGGAGTGATGAAAATGACATTGTTTAAAGATTTTCTGACTTGCTCTGAATATTTAAGAATTCTGAATATCGAGCACTTTGTTTTGTTTCACATATTTCTTTATCAGTCGTAAAAAGTAGAGTAGTAGTAGTAACTTTAATATATTTAATTATTGTGAATTTATCATTTAGATCTTTAACCTAATGGAGAAATAATATCGAGATAAGTTCTAGTGGTTGTATGTATGAAAAGAGAAATCGCATATATTAGTTTAGCATGCCTTCATTATTAGACTTTTGTCAACCTTCTTCACTATGCATGTAGTTTTTGGGACCAACGTTCAAACCCTTTTACATGACACTTGAAATTTAATCAACCCTTTAAGTGGGGAATCAAATTAATATTATGAATATTATATTAGTATTCCGAATCAGACAAACTAGCAACTGACATTGAACTCGATCGGACGAAGAATTAGGGTCGCCTGTTCCACAAGTCACTTCATTTTCTGCACTCATTCTGGAAAAATGATATTCCCTCCGTTCCAAAAGAATATGCACTCTTTCATTTTTAATTCGTCCCACAAGATTATGCACTTTCTAATTTGAAAAACTCTTTTCTCTTTAATGAGGTGGGACCCATTACCCACTAACAATACTTTAATTAATTTTTCTCTCTACCCCTCTCTTACTTTACTAATTTTGCATTAAGACCCGTGCCGAACCCAAAGTACATACAATTTTTGAGGGTGCAATCATACCTCTTTGTACTTAACTGCATCCGTCACTGTCGTTGCCAACCAATGTAGATCGATAAACCCTCCCAAAACCACGCGACCCGAGGAGCTCTTTGCTCGAGAAACCCTTTGTAGCCACGGTGAGCTCCTCGTATGAGTATTTTGCTATTGTTTGTTTATAAAGACACATGATTTTCGATAACTTTTTTATTGTTCTACGAGTTTTTTTTTAATTCAAATATATGTAAAATTTAACATTTTTTAATTCTTTTTCCAAATTAAAGCTCAAATATTCGGCGGAAGTGTTGATTCAAATATTATTTTCCTAATAATATATCTTTCAGTTCTCCAATATGCAAAATAATGAAGACATATCATCTAGTCCAACGAGCTAAGCTCCACCAACTCGAGCTCAAAATCGGATTTGAGCTCAAGTTGTTTACTATTGAATTAAGGTATGAATGAGTTTTTTCCGAGCCGAGACTTGACTAGTTGCGAATTTAGAACCTAATATCTGAGTCTTTACCATTTAAATTATTCCATCGTCCATACTAACGACAATATTATTTAACATTAAATTCAAAGTGCTAAATACCCCACAAATAACATTTTCATTTCCTAAACATGTAACGCTAAAATATCAAATTGTTTTCTACGCTAATATATTGTAAACAACATTGGATATACCGAAAAATGAAAAATAGAGTGAAATCGAATTGAATAAGATGGGTCTAATTATGAAACGGCAAGCCCAAACTAGAATCCAAAAACCAAAGTTCAGCCGACCGAAATATGATGATGTTTTTAAGTTTTGGAAAAGTATGATAGTATTATTGAATAAAAATTGATTTAGTTCTTAGTGACAAGTCGAATTATTTATCTTTAAACCAAATAGAAATAAATAATATTGTAAAAGGGAAAAGCTAAATAGCCACATTATGTACAACCATAATCTGGTTTTTAAAAAAAAAACCGGTTTACTTTTAGTTTTCTGGTTTAATAAAAACTGAATTTCCTTATCTATCCTTACCGCCTCTTTCAGCTTATTCACCCATAAATGGCGCCCATCTTTTCAGTTGTTTCCCTCCCTCTTATTCTTTTTTCCCATTTTTGGGTACATCTTATTTTTTGAAAAAATGTAAAAGATTGATCGATATTTGCATTATATTTTGTTATTAATATACTCCACCTCTTTTGGAAAGAAAAGTAGAAAACATCATATCTACACTATTCCGTATATCTAGTTATTTTGCTTATGGAATTTTAGTCTTTAAATTCAGCTGATTTAGTTGTCGATTCTGCAATCTCAAGTCTATATAATAATGTCACATTTAACATATTATACCGCATGTTTTATTTTCTATTTTGTTCTTATTCATTTTTTCTTTACCTTTTGTTAAGAGTATATATTATGCAACTTTTATATTAGAGTACATGTTTTCATGTTTCAAAATTTTAGTAATAACTTAGAGAAAATAAAATTTTGAAAAATAAAAAATTAAAATTAAAGCTACGAAAGGTAAGCCGGAAACTCAAATAACAATATTATATCATATACTGTATCAAACTGTAATTTGTTTGATGTTATTGCGAATTGAGCTAAAATCTCTAATACTATTTGTAAAGAAAAGAGAGAAAGTATTAACTATATATTTTTAATAATATTAAATAGATAAGTTAAAAACATGTAATTATTTGTAAGATCGAGGTTAGACATAATATTTTAAAAATTAAATATATAAAAATCGATAGGTTGAAGAGTAATGAATTAAAATTTAAATTATAAAATTCTTAAAATCAATGTAATAATTCATTTAGGTTAGTTACTATTAAAAATGAAACGTTTTTCTTTTTGATTGTCTCATTAAAAATGAAACGTTTCCTAAATGAAAACAACTCTATCTCTACTTTTTCATCTCTCTTACTTTACTCTTTATTTATTAATTCACAAAACAACACTACATAAAATCTCGTGCCGATTCCAAATGTTTCATATTCAATCGGTCGAAGGGAGTATACAATATAGTAAATTTAATTTTTGTAGAATATATAGGGACTTAAGCGAATTTATAGCGACTTAAGCTAATAACTCTAATACTATAAAAAAATATTAACTATATATCTTTAAAATATTAAATAGATGGGTTAGAATAATGTTAGTATTATAATCATATTGAATTATGAACCACATAAAATAAAAAAGTGTAAACTCACTTAGTATTAATCCATCATATATCATATTTTATTTGTTGCATAGTGTAGTGAATTGAGCTAATAAGAAAGAAAAAAAGGAAACATTAGGTATCTTTAAATCTATGCATCTATAAAAGCCGAGTTTTGGGCAATATTTTGAATATATATAAATTTTTGGAATAATTATAAATATTACTTAATAAGTTATGTTTATAATTTATGTAGCCAAGTGAAATGTTAATGCCATTAAATATATAACTATCTACTATGTAGTCAAATGAAGGATGTTAATGCCATTAATTTGGTATAACTATAAATTAATATCCACTAAACTATAAATTAATGTCGGCTAAAAGTATCTGAATCATTTAGCTGTTTTTTTTTAACAATTTGTCTTTTGCCATAATTTATAAAGGAGACGGCCACAAAATTGGCTTATGGAATAGATTGCGCTGGTGCAGGACAAGAAAGGTGCAGGAGATGATAACTGGTGATAAAGAAGGGCACCCGAGCTAGATGGAGGCGGATAAAAGATGTTGGGAAAAAGGATAAGGTAGAGATGCATTGGAGTATTAAGGAGAAGTCGGAGGGTAATGTTTTAATATGAATAAGTTACTAATACCTAATAAATTGTTTGTTAGCGATACATTTTTAATTAATTGACCCAATTATATAGGTGAAGGGTTTACATGATTATTTTTTTATGAGACATATATGATTTAACAAATTCTTATGGATTTATGTGATGACTAAGATTAATGTGATGAATTTATTAT
The DNA here is from genome assembly GCF_023119035.1 of Salvia hispanica. Taxonomy (NCBI): domain Eukaryota; kingdom Viridiplantae; phylum Streptophyta; class Magnoliopsida; order Lamiales; family Lamiaceae; genus Salvia; species Salvia hispanica. The sequence goes on from NC_062969.1 coordinate 22,384,883, forward strand.
TTAATTTAATAAATTACTCCCTCCGTTCGCCATTAAATGCCTCATATTTGACCGACACGGATTTTAAGAAATTGTTTGACTTTATGAAGTAAAGTGGGTAGAAAAGTTGGTGGAATGTGAGACTTACTATTATATATTGGTTTTGTTACTATTATATATTGGTTTTGTAATAAAATGTGAATGAAATGAGTTAGTGGAATGTAGGGTACACTTACCAATTATGGTAAAAGTGAAATGAGACATTTATTGGCAGACGGACGAAAAAGGAAAAATGAGACATTTAATAGCGGACAGACGGAGTAGATCTTTGAAATTGATAAAATATGAAGGTAGATTATATTTATTATATTTTTCTATGACAATGGCTTCCATATTTTGAACATTATAAATTGTATATTAATAATTTAATAGTGATGGTGTTAGACATTAAATTTTACTATGTATTGTTTAAATAAGATTGTTCTTTTTATATCCAAAAACGTTTTAATCAATATATGTTTTTTGTTGTTTTAATATAATTTTAAGTATTATACCTATTGAATTGAGAAAAAATGTTTTGTCAACTGAGTAGTGTTTCATCGTCTTCTTATTTTAGTATTTTTATTGCACGGAATGTGTTCAAATAAATAATAAGCCTAATTTTTGTAATTAAAATTTGAAGATAATCCATAATAGAAATATTTAGGAATAAATAGAATATATAAGAAAAAAGTAGAGAATTCTAGAAGAGAAAAAAGTAGGATGAAAACTTTAGAACAAATACATATGCAGTTTATATATATGCCTATTGTAAATATTTTGTAGATGTTAAGTTTTTCGCACGTTTAGTTTTTTAGTTTCAAATTCGAGTGATGATAAAGTGATATATTAAATTAGTTTGCGTAAAATTAATTGAACCGTGCATCGCACGGGAGTAGATACTAGTTATTTTTATGATCGAGATTTGAGTGTAACATTTCAAAATTAAAAATTTAAAGAAATTAAAAGTTTTAAAAGTAAATTATTAAATCAAAATAGTAGACTCAAGTAGTGCTAAATATATTGTATACTAGTGTCATTTTGTTGCATGTTACGGCAAGTTGAGCTAAAAACACTAATATTTGTAAAGAAAACTTTAACTATTACATTATCTTTAAAATATCATATCAATGAGTCAAGACAATGTGATTATTTCTTGATTAAAGATCAATTGTAATGTTAAAATAATTAAGAATAAAAAGAATTAAAATATTGGAAAGTAAATAATTAAAATTATAATATTACTAAATTCAAAATCCTAAACTCAATTAGTATTTATATATCGTATATCAGATTTTAGTTTGTTTCATGTTATAATGAATTTTAATATATTATAGAAAAAGAGAAGATATTAATTATATAAGGTTCAATTGTAAGTTTGCAACTTTCCAAAAAGTTAAAAAATAGAAGAAAGGATGTTGGATAGTAAAAAATTCATATCAAGATTATGAGATTATTAAAATCAAAACTGTAAATTCAGTTAGTAATAACACATCATATATTAAATTTTAATTTTATTTCATAGAAATAGTAAATTGAGCTTTTAATTACAAGACAATATACTTATACTAAAGAAAAAGGGAAAATATCTAACTATATTACTTAAAATATTATATAGATGGGTAAGAAGAAAAAGGGGAAATATCTAACCATATTACTTAAAATATTATATAGATGGGTAAAGAAGATGTGATTATTTTTTTGATCTAGGTTTGACTGTAACGTTTTAAAAATTGAGAATCAAGAAATACTAGTTTAGCAAAAAAATTAAGAATCGAGAAACTAAGAATTAAAAATGAATATGATATTTCATATTTTGTAAGTTGGTATCATGATTGTGGAAATTCTAATCTTTTAGCTCCATATTAGTAGGAGATAATTTCTTGAAATATCCATACATTAGAAATGCTTCGGTGGATCCTAGCTCCGCAAATTACAGACCACAATAGATGATTTGATTACTATTATATTAAACGTATAATATAATTTTAATCCTGCAATCATAAACCTAACAGAATTAAGATTTGAAAACATCTAATCAGTTTGCAAAATAATATAATTTTTTTAATTAAATCAATAACTTAACATATTTATTATATTCTAATTACGATATCACAGACTAATTATTAGAAAAAAAGTGTTTTAAAAAATAAAATAAAAATATTAATAAAAGTAAAAAGTTTAAGATAAAATAAAAAAATAAAACACACATACAGATATTATAATTAGAATTTATAAGTATTTTAGCTTATAAATCTAATTGAATTTTAAAATATATTTGAGTGTTTAAATTCAAAAAGAGTTACATAATACTATATCCATGGTGCAAAAATTAAGATATCATTAAAAAAAGAAAAGAAATAAACATGGAGTAGCAAATTTGCATGCATATCGAAATTTTGTTTTTAAAATTTGTCTCTTGAGTTTTTACTTTTTATTGGGACTATGACGTAACTGAAGTGTAGTTAATGCGTAATTTTTGTTCAAATTTGAAAATGGAGAAGAGAGGGAATTCTCAATTCTGAATTAAGAGGGTTGTTAAAGTCTTTTACTTACTACAATTAATATTTTAATGTATAATTATTACTTTAATTTACTAAAGTAATCTTGTGTGGTTAACCATAATGTGCAACGATCCTAGAATGGACAGACCCTTAAGGAATGCAATGGTGGCCATTGCAGATCAACCTTCTGGGTGCAACAATTACCATTGGCTAGTTAAGTAATTCTCAACCCTCTTGACGCTTAAGGAATGCAATGGTGGGCTCACTTTTGGGTGCAACGATCTGCTTCCCACTCGGTAAAATATGCATCCATTTAATACTATCGATGAACAGACCTTTAGGCTTTAACGGGATCAAATGACTGTGTAGATGTAATCTAACGTTGAATACAAGCAAACCAAGAATCAGTCTAATGGAAGTGCTTCTTTTCAGGTAGGCTTCATTTGAAGCTTGTGGGAAAGCAAATGGAGGGAAATTGACTACTTGCAACGAGGAAGCAAATACTAGCTTTGTCGAACACTCCTTTCTGGGTGATCGGGTGGAGAAGAGCGAATAATAGAGAAAGTGTAGTAGTGTATAGTATTTGAGGCGCATCCTAGCTTTAGACGTGATGTTGTTAACAGTATATCTACACACATATTTGAAATGGAATGAATTTTCATTATATGTACAATCTCCCTCTCTACTGATGTGTGTGTGATGCCAAATTTTCTGATAAATGATTGCAAAATCCTAAATTTCATGAATGAATGCAAAATCCCAAGCCCATATTAATCATGACTTCTTCAGCTTTACGCCCCATGTTCACTTCGTCTCATCTTTGCTCGATGGCGTAGCCAACTTTATGCATAACACGGGCCACCTTCCGGGATAGCTGAGGCTCGGCATTGCTGGACTAGTGAAGAAAAGGAACAGTTCACTAGCAAGAACAGTTCAGATGCTGAACAAAAAATGCAGAATTTTCACATCATGAATAACTTCCTGCTATTGAAATGTGGAATTTTGAAATAAAAAGATGGATTACTAAACTTTATTAGTCATTAAAGACTAAAGAAGTGTGGTAAGCAAATAATGGAAATCCCACATCGGATAAACCAAAGACCAAATATCATAGAATTCACCTATAAAATATAGGCTTGTTACTACTTGGTTTTTCATCTTTGCGCTTGGGGCAATGACGCAGCTAGTGAGGTTCTAACCGAGGCGCGTCTATTGCTGGTTGAAAACTATTTCCAAACCCCCTCTTCGGCCCGGGCTTGACTTGGGCTGTCGAGAATTTCTGGAAGAGCTTCCCTTTTTTGGGGTAAAGCTCTACAAAACTATGTCTAATATTTTTTCATTTCTTACACTTGGTGAATGATATACTTCCTCTGTCCCATTAGTAACGAAATGTTTTCCTCTGTCCCATTAGTAACGAAATGTTTTTCTTTTTGGGTTGTTCCATTAAAAATGAAATATTTCTTAAAATAGAAATAACTTTGTATCTACTTTTTCCTCTCTCTTACTTTACTCTCTCTTAACTCACAAAACAATACTTTACTCTCTCTTAACTCACAAAACAACACTACATAAAATTCTGTGCCGAAAAGCATACGTTTCATATTTATTGGGACGGAGGGAGTATAAACTATGATAACCCAATAAGTAAATGCATACAGCATTATCATCTGGTGTTAAATTTGCTGCATTGTTACAAACATATATTCAATTCCAACCCTCAATATTAGCTGCGATTTGATGATCCAAACATGGAAGCTCATGCAGTTGCAAAACTTCAAGAATCTCTCTACTCTCGCCTAGAAGAACAGCGGCTTGTCTCACACTCTCTTGCCTGTTTTTGATTGCATCGTTGTGACACTTGAATACTATGACATGAGCTAAGTTGGCGAGACAAGCTGCCAGTATGTCCGAGATCATCACGCATAGCTTCTCAAAGAGATCTTTATCCGTTCGATGTATGCTGTCTTTGTTGGCCAGCAAGATGGTTTGAGTGATTCTGTACATCGAGTTAGCAGCTATGACTTTGCTCGGCCAATTCAGAGGATTCTGCATCAGAATATCTTCAACCGAGTAGTGAAATCGGAAAGCGTCTGTAGCGTTTCTTTGTACGTAGCATCTCCCACACTGCATCTGCTGCATTCCTCACGCGTTCCATTTCCCCGGCTCTATCAAGAGTTCCATCAACAAGCTTGACAAGGGACAAGCCTTCACCAACAGCACTCACTAGCTTATTAGCCTCATGAGCTGGGATGTTAGGAAGCGCGACTGCATTCCTCAAATTCTTTCACCCCACTGAAGCTCACAGATTTGCTAAGCAGCCACGTTAGATTCTTGGATTGCTTAATCTCACCTCTTTCAATCAACTTATCCAACTCATCGCAAATGTTTCTCATGATCCTCTTAGGCAGCTGTCCTCTCCTTCTAGTAACAGAACATACGGCCTCCAATCGAGCTCTATTCCATCTCTTGATTCGTCATCATTCCGGTGGAAGCACATGAAGATTGCTTTTCCAAATAGGGCAGAAATGAAGATAACCATTTTGCTAGTTAGAACAAAGAAAACAAGAACACCACTGCAAATACTCAACAAAAATCTCTTTGCTTCATGAAGTAGCTTCCTAAACATATAGGATCGAATCTGCCAAGGAAGCGGGCTCTCTCTCCACTCTACGTACCACTCTCGAAGTCCAAAACTTTTCGATCTTGAATTCTTCTACGAAACTCCTCTGTCCAATCTCCGAGATCTTGAACCAAACAGCAACATACCATCTCATCAAAGGAGCAATAGTACCCAACGCCACGCCAACAGACTGTATACACAAAATCCAATCGATCGACCACTTGTAGTCGGATCCTAGAATTCTATATAAAGGATACAACAACCTCACCCGTGCATATGACTCAGCCAACATAAGAGCCATCACAAACTGAGGACTGCCAGTTTCTACCATCACCCAATATCTCCTCAGCGTTACTCTCGATCTGAGCTCCTCAAAACTGAATCTTCTCACATTCTTCCTCTCATTTTTGTCCATCTCCCTGTACTTGGACTCTACGTACCCTTTGGTGGTCGGGACTACCATCGAAGAAAAACACAACACATAACCAAAACAAGCATTAAACAAATAGCTGCTATTTCTTCACCCAACACAACACCATTTTCAGTTAAAGCTACCGACTGAACATTACGGATGCATACATTTACTGCAATAGTGATAACTAGTATGCCTAAAGCGGTTAGATTCAACAGAATCTCTTTGCTCTCCATGGAAGCTACAGATGTCATGAAATTGGCAACAGCAGCTGACATAAACACAAGGCTGCCTACGCTTGCAATCTGGTCGTTGGTTCCCGGCATGCTACCTGTGAGATCCACAGTGAGCTTCATTGTGACGGTTAAGAGTGTCAAAGAAGTAGCGTTGAGAGAGAAGTACTTACACGGGAGCCATAGCTTCTTGCTCCGGAAGCCTCTGATAACATCAGCTGCCATAGCAAGGGTGCAGATGGCAGAAGCTGCTGCAATGTACATTCCTATCCATGGCATTGGTGCATCGAGACGGAGTTGTATTTGTTTGTCACGGTTGTATCTGTTGCTGCAGTCGAATAGTTCTTCATAACACGTTTCGAGCTTGTCCTGACAGCTAATGTTTCTCCATCCTTGGCCGGAATCCATTGAGATCAAGATTGATGATGAAGTATTAGGGGAATGAGATATAACTTAGTAATGGAAAGAAAATAAAAAATCAAAAGTGGAGTTGCAAAATTCTTTGCCTCCTGCTGACTTCAAGTATATGTAGAGGAAGAGGAACTTCCACAATTGTTTTATCGGGAAAGTTGTTCGCGCTATAACAACCGTTACTTCCCGTATGATGCGGTCACAACGAGTGACACATTATCAAACAATTCCTCGTTTGAATATGCCCACGCCGCCGCCAAAAGAGTAAATATTTTTTCCGACTATGATTTTAAATTATGTAAATATTTTTTAATGTGATTTTTAAATTTTAGAATTTTACTTATGATAGTTTTTAATTTTTAGGAATTTTTAATGTTATTTTCGTCATGAAATGTTTTTATGTTGATTGTATTTTTAAATTAATGAATTGAAATAGTAGGACCTATTAAAGGGATTTTAATTAAGGGATAAAATAAAAAGATAAAAATAGTGTGAGATCATGAATAATTAAGAGATGCATTTAACAAAGGACAACCATTGAAGATGATGATCTAATAATGTGAGCCTGACTCTCTCTAAGCATAAAACTTGTGTCTAATAAAAAAGTATATTTTTCAAGGGAGTAATATTTTGTTAAAAGAACATGAAACATTAGGAGTATTTTATTTTATTTTATTTTATTTTTATAATGAGAAATAAATAAAATTACAATAAAAGTAGCCTTAAGCATGGACATGAAATAAACAATTTAGTATTGCACCAAAACTACGTTATATACACTAATTAGAAAGTCACAGTATTTTTCATATTGACCGATTTGTCCACATATATAATCTAATGTTTCACGCTATATTCAATTTAAAGGAAAATCCAACTCACTGAAAATTCGACACAATGCGTATGTTCATAATATTAACGACTAAGTTTTATATTGGTGGTTAAATGCCAAATTTGGGCCCAATTTTGTAATTTTAGGGACCAAATATGTTTAAATATAGGTAATTATCGAGAATTTTAAGATACTGCATTCGTCCCTTAAAAATATAAATTTTCAAAAATTTCTATTTAACTCACCAACTTTTTATTATAAAACTAAGAGGCACGTCTCACCAACTTTTTCAACTCACTTTCTATTGAATTTTTTAAAATTAAAATGTCCCAAATTAGGTGGATGGATGGAGTATTATTTTGATTGAAAGAGGGAGTGTAAGAAATTTATGCATAAACTTCACATCTTCATCCGCCAATAATCCCTCCGCCCACCGTCGTTCACCCCATTCGTTCAGCATCCACCGCCGTCCACCTATATCGTCGGTCGCTTGTAAATCACTGGTAAACAATAGTGAATAGACATTGAATTTTACTCTCAATTTTTTTCTGTTTTAGATATTTCGTGTAAAACAGAGCTGCATCGAGAAATCTAAGTTCAGAAATCTATAACACCTTTTGAGTTTTCAAGTTGATTTTATGTAGAATTGGATCAATATCCTGTAAATAGGTGGAGTGTTGTTCAAGTTTTGTGTCAGTATATGTTGAATACAATGCAGTGGCTGTGTATGAAGAGAGACGATGATCGCGTTACTGAAAAATGTTTAATATTTCTATATATTGTTTTGATTTCGATTTTTGTTCCTTTTATTTTGAAATAGAAATACTGAATTTTGAATTTGTTAATGTTTCCCCAGATTGCTCTTGCTCCTGGTCTGTGATTGAGAAACATGTTGTTTTAACTGAAGTTAGGGGTTTTGGTGATCCACATATTGGTAAAACTAGATGTTTGCAAGTACTTTTTTCTTCAATGTCAAAATTAACATAATTGCAACAAATTTTAGTTAAAATTGTATAATCATTTTGGTTTTCTGTATGCTTTAGATCATCAAAAAGCTTCTGTATCTTCTCAATCAGGGTGAAATATTCACAAAGGTCTCTCTCTATCTCAACTATGGTATTCGAGTTAGTACCATTTTGTTATTGAGCAATAGAGATTCATGAAGCTTGGGAACTATTTATGACCGTATTACATATCTATATGCACATGATATTCCAACCTGAGTAGAGGGTTTCAATTTTCATATGTTTGTGAGAAGTTGGTATGTGTTAGGATTTGGATAGGATTTGACCTTTTGTGTAATATGTTTTGTAGAGTGAAGCTGCAGCTATACTTTCATCTGCAGTTAATCTGTATCGTCTCCGAGATGTTCATTTGAGAAGATTGTTTCATCTAATTGGAAGGGATCTTTGCCCTATTGCAGATAAGGTTTACATTTCCTTTCCTTTTGTTTTACATTTACATGTTTCTCTTGTACCTAGTTAGGGGCTAATTTTTTAAAAATTTTGTGCTAACAAGGTTTCTGTGGTTACTGGTTACTGGTGCCTTACTTAAAGACGTCAACACCGGTAATGTTGCATATCGGGCGAATGCTATTCGTTTGCTTTATCATATTACGAATGACACATCCTTGAACAAAGTTGTGAAACTCCTCCATGAGGCTCTTTGTCACGACAATCCTACTCTTCAGATTGCTGCCCTTGTGTGTTCAATCAATATGCTAAAGGTATTATCATTAAATCATATTTGAGGAATTACAAAAGTATTACCTAGCTAATAGTTGAAGTATTTATAGTTGTATAATTGTATATTCTTATAGAGAGATCCAAGGATGGTCATCACAATCGATCAAGTATACCCTGAAGACACTGTTTTCACTAAAGGAAAAGACGTTCTGTTCCATGCCATATATCTAGAATTTGTGGTAAGAAAAGATTCTTTCCGTGGGGTGTTAGATGATGACACTATTCGTGATTTGTTGTTCATTTTCATGTCTATATACACAAAAATACATATGTATAGTTGGTACATCATGCACATCATACATGTGGTATGCCGGTTGGACTTACATGTTACAAGAGCATGCAGATGAGAGAATTACGTCATACGCCAGAAGTACGTCGTCAACAATTCTGGCTAGTATGGGGAAAATTCGCTAGGCTTTCCTCTTGGTGTTCTTCGCCATTGGGGACTTACATCCTGATTCGCAGTATTCGAAAGGTATTGCATCATTGGTAGTCTAAAAATAATGTTGATGGTTGGGATAGTTGTCTTAAGTGCTGATATATATAGATTGAGATATGCAGGTTGCACGATTTTGGCATGTCTGCTGTGGTGAAGATATCTATGAATGGATAGAGTCTTGTATCAAAGCTAAAGATAAAATGGTGGCAATAGAAGGATTCTGGACACTGGAAGGGGTGGTAGGCATATCTAGGTGTACAATTGTTGAAGACCACATGGATGTTATGCGCCCAAATCTTCGTTCTCACCAGCGTGTGGTGAGGTTTAGTGCTCACAGGGCATTGCAGAAGGTTATTGCTATATTCTTAAGGCATAGTACTGTACTTTGAGCTACTAAATCTTAGTTTAGTACTAATGAATTATTCAATATTTGATGTAGCAGGTGGGGATTGTGCACAATCTTGATTTGGATGTGATTTTCTATAATTTATGTCTGGAGAAATTCAACCATCGTGTAAGTCAGTCATCTCAAATCTCAAATCCGCATATTTATTTATAACCATAAGCCTAAGCCTTAGTTAATGTATGTTTATTTTTGTAACATACAGTACCTTGATGAGCCTGAAGCTGAACAGGTACCTCAAGTCATTAAAACTGAATTATTTGCAGTCAAGGAAGCTTCAACTCATCACTGCAACCTTAGGCTTCGGCTTGTGATTGGGAATCATCAGAGTATTGTACATGCTACATAGGCTGCAATACATAAAATTTAAAAATATTGAGAAAAAATACGTATTGTTTTTTTCCATAATTGAAAGAATTAGGATATTATAATTACATGAGGAGCCTATAAACAATGAATGAAATTTACACAATAAATGAATATTACTATGAGCATGTATTAAAAATATAATAGTTGATTATATTTTATTGATTTCATTTTTAACAAATTTATATAAAATTTAAATTATAAGCTATACTTTTGTAACCATTTTATATAAACTAGTTTCATAATCAAGTCGAGTTTTCGAAAGAAAGCTTTACAATTGTATTGTTCACCGTGAATTTTGATAGAATTATAAATATTTGGACCAAAAGTTAAAGACACTTTTATTTGAATAACCAATTTTTTTTTTCCATGTACAATCGAAGTTGTCAAGCATGCCAAAGTTGTGGCATACGATGACCACCTTCGCTAGTAGCCATGCCAGCGACCTCAAGAACATTGTTGCACCAAAAAATTATCAGTTGATTACTGTAGAAAATTTATCTTGAATTGGAGAAGAAAGCATCAGTTATCATTAGCCAATGAAAAATATTAGGATAATTGTTTGTGAATTATAAATTTTAAGTATTTAATTAATCTAAATATGGTAATTAAAATGACATTATTTTGGTTTTACTTAACTAAAAAGCAATTGAAGCACTAAAGTTTCACCTCCTCTGACCTCACCTATCTCAATCTCTCATATCAGTCCATCTTTAAATTCAAACTATTATGTCGGTTTTTTTTTTTTTTTTTTTAACAAAGGCTAATAATCAATAAATACAAGAACTATAGGCCAACTACAGTATGAGACAGAGTGAGATAAAAGTTATTCTTTAACAAAAGCATAATTAAATTTTGTTGTACTTTATCTACGGTTGACCACAAACTTCCAACTATATATGGCTTGAAATTGATATATTATAGATAAATTTGTTTTATTTTTATTTAACATAAACTTCAGCATTTTAAAAATTTTTATAGTTTTTTTTATTTGTAGATACATAAACCATTTTTGTTTGTCTTGTTTTACCAATAAAAAAGTATGGGAGGAAACTCGAAAGTGGTTCAGTCAAATTTTGGTATGAAAATACCAAAATATAAAATTTAAAATTATTAAAAAAAAAAAAAAAAAACCGACATAATAGTTTGAATTTAAAGATGGACTGATATGAGAGATTGAGATAGGTGAGGTCAGAGGAGGTGAAACTTTAGTGCTTCAATAAAAATAAAACAAATTTATCTATAATATATCAATTTCAAGCCATATATAGTTGGAAGTTTGTGGTCAACCGTAGATAAAGTACAACAAAATTTAATTATGCTTTTGTTAAAGAATAACTTTTATCTCACTCTGTCTCATACTGTAGTTGGCCTATAGTTCTTGTATTTATTGATTATTAGCCTTTGTTAAACGACAACTTCTTTCTCTTTCTCTTGACTGAAACTTGGGCGGCAATGACTTTTGCATCTCCAGTTTCATTTTTTTTATTTAATTTCCTATAAAAATACATCTAATTCTTCATCATCAATCTTGATCTCATGGATAGGAATGCCTGCATTGACCAGCTCCAGACGTGTAATGAAAAACTCTACGACTGCAGCAACGATTACGAAGTTGAGATACAGCACAACCTCGATGCACCAATGCCGTGGATAGGAATGTACATTGCAGCAGCTTCTGCCATCTGCTCGCTTGCTATGGCAGCTGATGTTATCAGAGGCTTCCGAAGCAAGAAGCTATGGCTCCCGTGTAAGTACTTCTCTCTCAACGCTACTTCATTGACACTTTTAGCTGTCACAATGAAGCTCACCGTGGATCTCACAAGTAGCATGATGGGAACCAACGACAAGATTGCAAGTGTAGGCAGCCTCGTGCTTATGTCAACCGCTGTGGGAAATTTCATGACATCTGTAGCTTCCATGGAGGGAAAAGAGATTCTGTTGAATCTAACTGCTTTAGGCATCTTAGTCATCACTATTGCAGTCAATGTATGCATCCATAATGTCCAGACATCAGAATTTCTTGATGGCATTGTTGTGTTGGCTGAAGAAGTAGCATCTGTTGGTTTCACACTTGTTTTGGTTCTGCTGTTGTGTTTTTCTTCGATGGTGGTTCCGACCACAAAAGGGTACGTAGAGTCCAAGTACCGGGAGATGCACAGGGAGATCGCGTCAAATGGGAGGAGGGATGTGGGTAGATTTAGTGCTGAGGAGCTTAGAGTAGCTCTGAGGAGATATTGGGTGATGGCAGAAACCGGCAGCCCTCCAGTTTGTGATGGCGCGTTCTGTCATCTCTGGTGCTTCTGGTCTGATATGCCTTCTGATGTGTCTGATGTTGGTTGAGTCATATGTTCGGATATGGTTGTTGTACGGTGCATATGTAGGATCCAACTACAAGTGGTCGATGAATTGGATTTTGTATGTACAGTCTGTTGGCGTGGCGTTGGGTACTATTGCTCCTTTGATGAGGTGGTATGTTGCTGTTTGGTTCAAGATCTCGGAGATTGGACAGAGGAGTTTCGTAGAGGAATTCAAGGTCGAAAAGTATTGGACTTCGAGGGTGGTAGAGTGGAGGGAGAGGTCGCTTCCTTTGCAGATTCGATCGCATAAGTTTAGGAAGCTGCTTCATGATGCAAAGAGATTTTTGTTGAGTATTTGCAGCAGAGTTCTTGTTTTCTTTGTTCTAATTAGCAAAATGGTTATCTTCATTTCTGCTATATTTGGAAAAGCAATGTTATTATGCTTTCATCGTGACGAATCAAGAGATGGAATAGAGCTCGAATTGAGGCCGTATGTTCTGCTACTTGAAGGAGAGGCGCAGCTGCCTAAGAGGATTATGAGAAACATTTGCAATGAGATGGATAAGTTGATTGAAAGAGGTGAGATGAAGCAATGCAAGAATCTAATGTGGCTGCTTAACAAGTCTGTGAGCTTCAATGGGGTGGAAGAATTTGACGGTAATGAAGTTCCAAGCTTGTATTCGCAAGAACCCGCGAACTGCTGGTCTCTGCCTCTTGTGACCTTGACAAGCATTGCAGTTGCGCTTCCTAACATCACGGCTCGTGAGGCTAATCAGCTAGTGTGTGGTGTTGGTGAAGGTTTGTCCCTTGTCAAGCTTGTCGATGGAACTCTTGATAGATCCGGGGAAATGGAACGCGTGAGGAATGCAGCAGACGCAGTGTGGGTAGGAGTCGAACTCTACAGAAAATGGCAGAATAAGGATCTGCAGAATACAAACAAAACTTACAAAGAGACACTGCAAAAGCTATCTAATCTTGGAGAAAAGACTGTTAAAGATTTCACAACTCGGATTGAAGATGTTATGATGCAGAATCCTCTGAATTGGCCTAGCAAAGTCATAGCTGCTAACTCGATGTACAGAATCACTCAAACTATCTTGTTGGCCAACAAAGAATGCATACATCGAACGGATAAAGATCTCTTTGAGAGGCTATGTGTGATGATCTCGGACATATTGTCGGCTTGTCTGACCAACTTAGCTCATGTCATAATCATCAAGTGTCACAACAATGCAATCAAAGATAGGCAAGAGAGCGTGAGACGAGCCGCTCTTCTTCTAGGCGAGAGTCGAGAGATTCTTGAACTTCTGCAACAGCGTCGTCTTCCGAGTTTGGATCATGAGAAAGCAGCTAATATCGAGGAATGGAGGGCATCTATGGTGCACGTTTAGATAATGTTGTTTGCTTTACTTATTGAGTGACTATTATAGTAACCCTCAAACATTTCTATATTTAGATTTTAGGTGTATCTTGCCATGTTCTGAATAATAGAATTGTTACTAGTTGTGTTACTTGTGTATGTAGCCTCATATGAATGGAATGGAAATAGTCTACTTATTGATATTGATGTGTCTTCTGCGGCTATGATTAGTATGCCATTTTTTTTCTTTCTGATAATTAAATTGATGAACCAATAATCATAGTGTCTGATGCTGCTGCAGTTGATTGTTTTAATCATCATACTTTTAAATCAATCTCATATAATAAAACATGATCTACAACACGACTATTTGCAAGAAAAAGAACAATAGTCTAATTTACATTTCTTGTTTATGTTTTCCTGATTCACAAATGGATTAATTACCAAACATGGTAAAATCATTAAAGATATACTCCCTCCGTCCCCCATTAAGAGTCACACTTCCATTTCTACACTCGTTTTAAAAAAATGATAATAAATTGTTAAAGTGGAGAAATGGTAAAGTAAGAGAGAGAATAATGTAGAGAAAACTTTTTATTGAATTATTCTCTCTCTTACTTTACCATTTCTCCACTTTACCTATTTATTATCATTTTTATAAAACGAGTGCAGAAATGGAAGTGTGACTCCTAATGGGGAACGGAGGGAGTATGTGGTAAGCAAATAATGAAAATCCCACATCGATAAACTTTATGGCCAAAAAATCTACCTATAATATGTAGGCTTGTTATAATTGAAACCTTATCTTTGTGCTTGGGGCAATGACGTAGCTAGTGAGGTTCTAACCGAGGCACGTATTTTGCTGGTTGAAAACTATTTCCAAACTCCCTCCTTGGCCTGAGCTTGACTTTGGCCGTCGAGAATTTCTGGAAGAGCTTCCTTTATTGGTGAAGCTCTATATAATTTAGTCTAAAATAATTTGGGCCTTGTCTTCTCGGTGGGCTTGTCAAAGGATTGTTCAATTCTAGTGTTTCGAAGCGGCCCATTACTGATCTATATTTCCTGTTTCTTAATCGAGTTTTAGTAATAGTTAATGATTGTGTTTAAAATAATAGTAAAAAATACTACTCCAGGTGTCTCTGATAAATAAGATAGATTTTTTTTAAATTAGATAGATTTTTTTTAAATTAGAAAATTCATAATTTTAAGAGATAAAATAAAAAAAATATTCATACTATTTTTTAGGAACGAAGAACGTATAATTAGAAATAAATTTTAATTTATTTTGTTATAAATATTTTTAGGTTCAAAATGATGTCACCTTACTGCATTTTTTTTCGTAATTTTGGGAAGGGCTCCCCTGTTGTGGCAAAGCTCTACAAAACAACTTTTAATAGGAGTATTTTTTTTCTTTTCGTATGCTTATTAAATGAGAATCTCTAATAGGTACCTCAATATTGAAACATACTATTATTCTTAAGAATTAGTCTTCAATGCTAGTAAAAGCAACATACTCTACCCGTATTATTTAAATCATAGTAATTTTTATTAATGTATGAGTTCACGTGAAAATAAATCCTAAACATGATTTCTACGGTTTAGAGTTACCGATTTGATTCTCCAAAGAATCGTCGATTGCTCGCGCCTTCTCCACGTGATGATCTTCAATACTAGACCACGGATCTTCTCTCTGGTTCCCGAACTGTATCTCGATATCAGGGTGGGCTGATCTTATCAAAATACTAGGACTCGAATAAAGAAGACAGAAGAAATCCTTTTGGGAAAAGGAGTAGAATTCGAAAATTCCTACAGCTGGGGAAGCTGAAATTTTCGAAAATTTCAAGTAATGAAAATTGTGATTATTCTGTCTCCTTTATTCTCCTATTTATATTAAGTTCCTTTTGGGCCCAGACAGGGATCTATGGAAGGTTTTGGATATGGGCTCCCCCAATTAGCTTTTTACTAATTAAATTGAACCCACAATTTAATACAAGCTTATATTGGAATATTACGAGCAGCCACTACAGAAGTAATATTGAACTCTCCCCATCCAAATCCGAAATTACAAGTAATCCGGGTTTCCACTTTTATTATTTATTTCCCGCGCTTAAGATATAAATGTCCATTAATTAATTAATGTCTGCTATGGACTTAATTAATTAATATCTTATTAATTCCAAGAGTGGACTTAGCAAGAAACATTTATTTATTATTCATAGAGTAATAAAACTCCAACTGGCCAGTTTTCCGAATAATAAAACCTTGTTCGAGCTCCTCTTGAGGACATTATCAAACGAGACTCACCTCGTGCACGTTTCAACATAATAGCAATCCTAGCACCGCTAGATATTAATCACCACTACCCAATATATCAGGATTATTGGGTTGCGAAAAACCCGCACCATTTGATAAGTCAAAGTAGTGCATAATCAATACCGTATGCTCAATGCTAACATATGTAGATTAAGAAATAGTATTTTATCAAGACCTAGTCTTTCAGTAGATAGCATAAAGACACGTCTTGCTGTTAGATCCGTTCAGTGCTATACCACACCAATGTCATCTTATTTCAGTAAGGCTTAGAAATATGCGGACTGACATTGCAACCTTTCACGATAGGTAGCCAAAGCCTATCTAGGTTGTGAAATTCTTCTTTTTCTTTTGCAAAGCATTGCATAGATCTGACCGTGTTACCTTAAAGTGGACGACGCCCACAACCGGTCTACTAAGCAAAAGACTTAGACTTTGTTTACTTCTTATGCATTTAAATGTTTGTAAAACATCTTATAAATGCACAAGCAAACACAATGTAATAATAATAGTGATTCTATTCGTGCGAGACTGCTCGAATAATACTGAATCGGGTTAAAAGTGGATTGTAGAGTTTTACGTATACAAGCAAGATTCTATTCGAGCGAAACTTGCTCGAAACATGCTTTTCAGTATACCAAACCTAACAATCTCCCACTTATACTCAAAACATGCTTTCGAGTATACCCACTGCCAAAAACTCTCCCACTTATACACAAAGCAGGTATTGATACTAGATATATCGAACTACCATTCATTTCACTAAGTGAAAGAAAAATCTGCTTGGTTGTTCTCTGATAATATCTTTTTCACCATAATGTCTTTGCTGCGTACTTGATCTTTAATTAATTTCATCCCCATATGTGATTGCTTAGCTTAATAAACTCGTGTGTCCCTTGAGTTAGCCTTCACTAGAGTAATAAAAAATAATACTCATAGGCATACTCAAACTTACGATTAAAGCTATTAGGAAGATATTCCTAAGGTAAACACATATTCAGAGGATGACTTACTCGATCACTGATTAGTCATAAAACTAAGACAGTGTAACCCCAAGGACATTACATGAATGACTGGTAAACTAGAATATAGTTACTAGTCTTTCTCAAGCACTAGGGTATATTCATTACCTCAATCAAAATCCTTTGCCATGGTTAATATGATATATACTTGCTATGCATAAGCACAACTAATATCAAACTTAGTACACATTATAGCATACATGAGACAACTATCTCCGAAACTAGTCTCATAATTCTTGATCTCACTAAGCGTCAAACGACACTTGACTAGAGACAAGACAATTCCATCTTGAGAGGTATAAACCTTTTCATGGAATTTCTAATGCTTAAATGTTCCAAGCAATGTGTAGATATAAGATTAAAAATTCAAATTCCAGACATTAGATGCTTGCCTAAGACCACGAAGGTCTTTATAAGCTTCCAATCATGCGTTTCTTGCCCTTAATTACATATCCATTAGAATGTTCTAGTAGATGATTTCCTCAAGACTTCTATTTATAGAAGGCTGTCTTGACAATCATAATACATACATTCTAATTTATGTAAGTTCTAATAGACAATAGGATCAAATAAATCCTGGCACAACGATAGCGAGAAGATAATTCTCTTTGGGCATAACCCATTGTCATTGTCTAGCCTTTTGAGATCCAAATTTACACTTGCAAATATACTAGCTCCCACTGACTGACACAGCCTATAGGTAGTTTTGCAAGTCTTGTAAAACATGTTGTCTATCTTAGATTGTAGTTTGGAATCTATCACCTTTTCAAGGATGAATATCCAAATGAACCAATACTACATTGTAGTTAAAGGGATTATGTTCAAGTTGATCTAAGACTTAGTCTTACGACACTCTTAGACCCATGAACTTGTTGTGTTCCAGTGGAACGCTCCCACTACGATATGATTCTTACAATCTTAGGTACTGAAGTTGATTTTATTAGTGCAAAAGTTTCTAATGGTATGACTTATTGGTAATGTGGAAAATCTGATATCTCTCTCTTTATTTTGAGAGTTATCACGCTGTTAGGCTTGTAGTTCATCTCTAGATCTTCATACAAGAATTATATCTTTGAAGATTACAGAACTTATAACCTTACATCATTTGGGACAAACCTTAAAACATGCCTCAGTACACAACTCCAATTTCTTGGACACTTTTCCAACACGTGTTGGAACAACATTACACCTTGAGATGTGCTAGACTAGAGACGCTCTAGTCCACAACTCGTGTTTTGTAGAAGGTACTGATGTTGGTAGTTTCTTTAATGTTTATCCCATCAATGATAAGATTTTAATGAGTACAACTCATCACATAATCAAACTTGTCTTAGAAAGACTTCGATTCCTTCTTACATAACTATCCCATTCATTAGATGAATGCTTGGATTCGTCAATGGAGATTAGACTCCCGCTACTGATCATAACCCTTTGCTTGTCTCCTTATGGTGTAAACCATTAAGACTTGCTAGTCTTTCTATGTTGCACTTCTATAAGTATTCTGAATCTCTTGAAAAATCAAATGATTCTAACTCATAGTGCATCAAATAGACTTTCTCAACTCTCAAGCTATTTAACGAAATGTTAAAATCTTGATAGTCTAGATCAGTTCGAACAATTTCTAAGTATTTTCTTGGCCTTAAGGCTAAGAGCCATAAATACTTTATCATTCAATGATTAAGAAGTTGATGTGTTGTTGAATACTCAACCTTGTCGCACTTATATTATTTTAATACTATGATGCCTTAAGCATCAACTATAAAACAATAGTTGAGCATTAATAGCTCCCACTGCAACAAAAACCTAACTGGATCAAGATCTCTTACTTAGAAGTTGCATTGTCATGTAAGTCATTGTCCTTCTATAAAATAGGTCAATCCAACTCACAAAGCATCTTTTCTATCATGTTACTTTCCTCTAACAGTAACATAACGACTATTATTCTGAAGATTTTCTACTTTTCAGTTAAACCTTCTTATAGTCATTTCTTGTTACTTTAGGCGATGATTTGTGTCAGAAACTATTTGAGTGATCAAAAGATCCTCAAAACATTCTGTCACTCTAGGATATTCCAATCGAATCATCTTGACAGATTCTATTGATATCCATCTTTCATCGTCATTTACCAAGACTTGTCGAGCTACTTAAAGGAAAATAGCTTGACCTTATTCCTCAAAGAGCTTGTCAAGTACATGCATAATGCATTCTCGAACATTCTTCTTGGAATTATGTCGAGGAAATGGAGGACATGAATCATTGAGTATAAACTCCAAGTTTTCAGCGATGAGAATCTTATCCATTTTTGTTTCCGGTCTACATAATTTAGGCATTCGAGTTTTCTTTCTTTAAGGATCGCAGACAAATATTAAATGACATAATGAAGATTTGGCAAAGAAACTTATTATCACATACTCATGCTCAATACATAATCACAAATAACCATAAAACAATTATGTATCTTACAACAGCAAAATTAATAAATTGTATCCTCCTTTGGAGGTTAATACGCATTAAAATTTTGACAATTTTACTGGTCACAACACCGACGCATCAATATCTTCCTCCTTTGGAGGTCAACACGCCTAATGCTGCCTAAGCACGACCATCAGATTTAGCATTACAGTATTTTATTTCTACAACACACTCCCATAACAATGTTCATGTGCTGATAACAAAACCAAGCTATCTCATAAATTCTGATTGAACCCTGAAACTCGCAGTTCCTTAGGATTATTGTCCCCACTTTGCAGGTGGCAATAATATTGGGAACCACTTTCTAGTTCCATTCTATTTATTATGTGAGAAGTCCGCCCTTATGAACTTACTGTTTTCGTAGGATTATTGTCCCTACTTTGTAGGTGGCGATAATATTAGAAAATCAGCTTCACAAAATTTGGCAGTCCAACCGATGGAGACCGTATACAACGCACTTGTTGTAATCATCACTTAGATATTTTTATATGGTTTTTGCATAATTATCACATAAGTAGATAAAGCAGATAATCCACTTAAAATTAGATAAACACCAAATAAACGGATAAATCTATTTAATGCATGACATTTAAACACACAAGATAATTATCGACGATTATTTAATCTAGTCAAGGGAGAATCAATTAAATAATTAAGTTTTATATTGGATAATAATTATCCAATTTTATTTAGGATTTATCAAGATAGAGTTGACTATCTAAACCCATTTAGGATTATTCTAGATTTTATTTCGATAAAATCAAATCCTACAATTCAAGATAACGTTGATCTATGATTATCATTATTTAAATCGTACTAGGATATTACTAGATAGAAACAATTCCACCATTATCCATAAGATAAAAATAAAATTCTATCAACCAAGATTTATACAAATCTTTATTCTATTTAGAATAGACATCCAGAATATATCAAACATTTCTTAGGATTTCTTAGATAAATAAATTTATCTAAATTCAATTAAATAAGGATTTTCTTATATATTATCAATATCCTAATCTATCTAGGATATAAATCCAAAAGATAAGGATAACTTGGATTAATATTTATTTTTAATCCATCTAAGATTTGTCTTAATAGAATTAAATCTATTTAAATCCATAGGATAAAATAAATTAGTATTAATATTAATCCTAATCCATCTAGGATTTAACTTGGAGTAAATTCATATAAATCCATAGAATTAAATAATATTATATTATTATTATTCAAATCTATCCAAAATTTATGTAGGAACAAATCCATATAAATCTATAAGATAAGAATAAAATATTATATTATCACTATCCAAATCCATCTAGAATTTATCTATGAATAAATTCATATAAACTCATAGGATAAGAATAAATAATATTATCATTATCTAAATCCAACTAGGATATGTCTAGGAATAAATCCACATTAATCCATAGGATATAAATAAAAGTTAGATTGTCATTATCCAAATTTAACTAGGATTCATCTAGGAATTAAATCCCTACAAATCCATAAAATAAGGATAAAATCTATAATTAATCCATGATTTAATGCAAAATTAAATCATATATAATATATAAAATCCACAAGATATATTCAAATCTAATTTCCAAAATAATCTTGAATTATTTCCAAAATTGAATTTAGAGATATGGAAATCCTAATCAATTTTGGAAAAAGAAGTCACAGAATGAGACACGGCGATGTCGCGCGGCTGCTCACGGAGGGACGCCGCTGCTGCCCGACGTCAACGCAGCTGCGTCGTCGTCGCTGCCTGCGCGTCGCCTCCAACAGCTCTCTCGGCTCCGCAGCCGCTGCTTCTTCTCCGGTGCTGCTGCGTCGTCGCTGCTGCGACGTCGCCTTCGCAGCGGCTGCGACAACAGCTTCCTCCGAGCCCGGAAACTGCCCAAGAAAGACTCCCACTCGAAAAGCCGCCGCCGCCGGAGAAACTGCTGTCTCGATGGCAGATCGCCGCTGCTATCCGTGCAGCTGCGTCGCTGCTGAATTGCCGTCTCATCTGTCCGCCGCCGAGCACAGCGGCTGCCACGTCGTCCCTGCAGCCACCGGCGCTGCTGCGTCGGCACAGATGCCGCTGATCGTCTTGACGGCAGATCACCGCGGTATGTTTTGAAAACAAATCGGCGCTCACGTAATAAAGAATCAAAACAAAATTGATTCATGTACTACCATTATCCAATTAATCAAAACATGCAACAAAGATATAAAATTGCGGCAATCATGATAGTGTTTGTCTTGTATGGAATAATTGCAACAATTCCATGATTTAACAACAAATTTGATGATGGAGAATTAAAACTCCCAAATAGATCAAATATGCACCGAACACAAGAAAACACAAAATTTGCGCAGCTATCGGGTTCATTGTACATACGTTATGATTATTCATACGAAAAATAAACAACCACGCAACGTACAAAACATGCATTCAAGCAATTCACGTAACATGAAATTAATCCACATAATCAGAGCTAAAAATTGGCTCTGATACCAATTGCTGGGGTTTGGTGCCCCTTGCACACGGAAGACTTGTACAAAACAAATAAATCAGACGTAGGATCTATGGAAGGTTTTGGATATGGGCTCCCCCAATTAGCTTTTTACTAATTAAATTGAACCCACAATTTAATACAAGCTTATATTGGAATATTACGAGCAGCCACTACAGAAGTAATATTGAACTCTCCCCATCCAAATCCGAAATTACAAGTAATCCGGGTTTCCACTTTTATTATTTATTTCCCGCGCTTAAGATATAAATGTCCATTAATTAATTAATGTCTGCTATGGACGTAATTAATTAATATCTTATAAATTTCAAGAGTAGACTTAGCAAGAAACACTTATTTATTATTCATAGAGTAATAAAACTCCAACTGGCCAGTTTTCCGAATAATAAAACCTTGTTCGAGCTCCTCTTGAGGACATTATCAAACGAGACTCACCTCGTGCACGTTTCAACATAATAGCAATCCTAGCACCGCTAGATATTAATCACCACTACCCAATATATCGGGATTATTGGGTTGCGAAAAACCCGCACCATTTGATAAGTCAAAGAGTATTGCATAATCAATACCGTATGCTCAATGCTAACATATGTAGATTAAGAAATAACATTTTATCAAGACCTAGTCTTTCGGTAGATAGCATAAAGACACGTCTTGCTGTTAGATCCGTTCAGTGCTATACCACACCAATGTCATCTTATTTCAGTAAGGCTTAGAAATATGCGGACTGACATTGCAACCTTTCACGATAGGTAGCCAAAGCCTATCTAGGTTGTGAAATTCTTCTTTTTCTTTTGCAAAGCATTGTATAGATCTGACCGTGTTACCTTAAAGTGGACGACGCCCACAACCGGTCTACTAAGCAAAAGACTTAGACTTTGTTTACTTCTTATGCATTTAAATGTTTGTAAGACATCTTATAAATGCACAAGCAAACACAATGTAATAATAATAGTGATTCTATTCGTGCGAGACTGCTCGAATAATACTGAATCGGGTTAAAAGTGGATTGTAGAGTTTTACGTATACAAGCAAGATTCTATTCCAGCGAAACTTGCTCGAAACATGCTTTTCAGTATACCAAACCTAACAATCACCAACATCATTCATGTTTTGACCATACACTAATATTATTCCTCTTGTATTATTTTCTACATTTATTTTTATTTTAATATCTCAAATATTTTTATTAAATTATAAATTCTACTCCCTCCGTCCCGCTTAAGATGACACGTTTTCTTTTTTAGTTTGTCCCAACTAAGATGACACATTTCCTTTTTTAGAAATTTTCTCTCTCCAATTAATACACTCAACCACTTTTTCCTACTCCTATTAAAATATCCATCTTTCTTTATCTCTCTACTTTAATACTTACACCCACCTTTTCTCACTTCAATTAAACACTTTAACCAATAATTTCTAAAACCCCATGCCGGCTAAGCAATGTGTCATCTTAGCCGGGACGGAGGGAGTACAAATTACATAAAAATAGTACTCCTGCCGTCCACGAAAATTAGTCTCATTTTGCCATTTCAGCTCATGTAGAGTTTCACTGAAAGTATGAATGATACAGGTATCGAAAGAGACAATATTGAGGCTTAGTCAGAGGTAGGGCTGACAATTTTTGACACGACACGATAATCCGACACGAATCCGCACGAAATTATTGGGTTTGGATCAAGTCTTATTGGATGCGGGTCATTATTGGGTCGACCCACTAAGAACACGAAAAAATCGGGTCGGATGCGGGTTGGATGCGGGTCGGGTCGGGTAACCCGTTAAAAATTAATATTATTATTTTTATTTTGAGTAAAGATAAATTTGCAAAAATTGTATACACAAAATGCCCTTCAAATTTTAAAAAGGATAATATTAATTTATTTTGATTAGATAGCATCATTAATTACATATTTTTGTGACTAATTTGACCTTATTTATAATTTTTCATTTTTCATTTGTATTGTTGTACAATATGTACCAAGACCCTTATTAAAAGATAAAATTTTAGAGAGAATAACCATCCATAGTATTTTAATGGAATAATAATGGAATAATTTTTTATTCATTTTATTTAAACTATCACAATGATATAAAGATAAATAAATTACTTTTTTTTTTACAAAGTATAAATTAGGAAAACACTCTTTTGTTAGGAAATTCTCTCATATTATTTTTGAAACCATTGATATTTTATCATTAATTTCTAACTTTTAATTTTGAAAATAATATTATACATATTGGTTGATTATTCTATCTAAAATTATTAACATTATAATATGGGTCATTCAATGATGAGACATTGTTGGACTCAACACATATAATAGTAATACAACATTCAAATGTATAGCACTTGCTCCATAAATTGATAAGATCATGAAAAATTATTAGTATTACTATATGATAAATCACAATATTTTCAATATTTCATTTACTGTATTATTTTAATATTACTTTTATAATTATTTTCATAGTGCGTAATAATATCATAATAGAGATGGTATGATGATAACATGTGGAACCCAACATGTAAGTTGTAACATATCCTTTAATTATATGACTGCTATATAAATTGATATATTTAAATATTATGATAAACCACGACAAATTTTAGACCCATATTATAAAATTAATTTATGATTAATAATCTGTTATATATTATAGTGCATCAAATGATACATAAGAGCTAGTTCGACGATAGAAGGTTGTTGCTATCAACGTCTAGGCGTGTGACACTTCAAGTATATTAGTTAATATATTCAAAATATATAATTATGTCTTCATTCATGTAATTTTGGATAATAATATTAAATGACCATGTAATGACCCTACTTTGCATATTTCTTCATGTGTTATAATATATAGAAAATATTTGAAATTACAAGCTTCAAATTATATTTCAAATTACAAAAATTAAAGTAGTCGAAAGAAATGAAATAATACAATGTACGTGAGAGATCCAAGTGAAAAATAAAACTAAATCAATTAGTGTTTAGAATAAAAGGATAATTTGAATAAATTTATGAAAAATAAGTTTATACTTATAGATACAAAACGTTAATTCAGATATTATGTACTAGCAAAACTAATCAACAAATAATTTTATAATATAATTTATTACTATTATATTCTTTTTATTTTGATTTAATAAATTTAATTTAATTATTAGTATTTTCACTCTTTTTTGTTTTGTTCTTTTTACTTCTTTAGTTCTTTTATCTTGTTTCAAATTTTTTTGTTGGGTTTTGGAACAAAAGTTATGTATTTGGAACAAAAGTTATGTATTTTGTTGGGTTTTTTTGGATTTTGTTGGAGTTTTGTTGTTTAAAATGGAACATCTTCATGCTATATGGCTTTTTAAAGTCTTGATCATTTTTTGAAGCAATATGTAATCGTGTTGTTATCGTGCTTAGGTTGTTGTCGTGTTGTTATCGTGTCGGGTCAACCCAAAGTGGTTTGTGTCGGTATCGTGTTCAGGTCGATATCGTGTTCTTATCGTGTCCAGGTCGATATCGTGTTCTTATCGTGTCGGGTCAACCCAAAGTGGTTCGTGTCGTTATCGTGTTCGGGTCGTGTCCAGGTCGTGTCCGGGTTTGAAGGTGGCGGGTTGGGTTCGTGTTCGGGTTTGGGGTTTCCTTAACAGGTTGGGTTCGGGTTTGGCCTTATTGCGTTGGGTCGTTATCGGGTTGACCCGATAACGATCCAATCCGCACGATTTGCCAGCCCTAGTCAGAGGCGAGGTGTTGTCCTCTTAGCGAGCAACGAAAGAAACCCTAGTTCGTGGAATCTAGGGTTTCAAAAAAATTGTGTTGAGAAGGCAGTGAGAGATATGTGTAATGAATTTTAACAAGAATCTTTTCAATACGCAGTTTGATTCTCTATTGCAATTCGAGAAAGAATCGACAAAGAAAACCAGCTTATTAATACATTTGACCCATTGTCACATTTAAATTACAATACTTAAATATTAAAACATACTATGACCAAACATAATAATCCAAGAATCGGCTTAGCACATTGGCGTTGCGTTGGGTTCGATCACTGGCTCATGGTGGGGGCAGTTAACAAGCCGCCCTGATCAGGGCTAGACTCACTGGGGGCGGATGGGCCAGTACTAGAGTGGTCTGCTGGGCCTGGCCTTGGCCGTAACAATATAACTATCACATAAACTTCAAAATCCACACCTTCCTCTTCATCTATCGCTCCTTTACAGTAAAACCACAATTCAACAGCTGATATCAACGCGAAAACGAGGTAGACATAAGCCCTAAACGAAGATGGAAACAGAAGAGAGGCGAGGGAAGAAACCGAAGCATAGCCGCAGCAAATCATGGAAATGCGAGCAGCCATATCGAGAGGGCGGGGAGGGCGGTGTGAGAAAAGGATGTAGGACAAGTAGTAAAGCAAAGTGTAATATAGTGGGCCTATTGCTAATGGGCCGGTCTGCTTCACTTGTAACCAGCCCAAGAGTGTTGGCCTGTTGTAGTCAAGGCCCTAGCCCACTTCACCTATCTAACCCTTCTAGTGACCTGGCGTGATTGGGGTGTGAGAGCTGTGTCATATATATACTTCTTGGCCCTCTCTCTCTCTTCAGATTAATCCAGCGTTTGCCTCTTCTCTTCTTCGAGTTGTTCTAGGGTTTGTTGCTTCTTCCTCTGTGTGAATCTCTCTGTGCTGTTAGCTTGAGAGATTGTAGATCTCCTCTCGTGTTCCTGCGTGTGTATACACTGAGTCTGTGAGCGAGGGAGTGCTTGAGAAAGGAAACCTCTGGTTTCTGGTCTAAGGAACCTGACCGTGTATTTGGGGGTTTTCTTGAGTGTCTGAGGAAGTTCAAGTGTGGTGATTTGCTGGAGCTAGGGTTCTAGTTTTTCTGCTGGTTTTGGTTTCCGGTGTGTACCTGTTTTGTCAGTAGAAGTTTTAAAACGTGTGGTTGCAACAAAGCTGAGAATCTTTGTCAGTGAACCCCTGCGCCCTTGATCAATCAAGTGTTTGTGAACTAGGAAATCCTGACCTAGATGCATTGTTGTGTAACTTCTACTGCTTTTGTCTGGTGTTTCTTCTAGTTTCCTCTTCCAGTAGTCTCTGTCTTCTTCTTGCTTCTGTCTCTTTTTGCTCTCCTGTTTCTTCTTGGTTTTTCTATAATGTCTAACCTCCCCTTTGGCCTTGTTCCCTTTAATGGGAAAGCTGATTTCAGTATTTGGAAGCAAAAGTTGAAGTGTGTTCTGGTTCAGCAGAAAGTCTATAAAGCAGTGGATGGCTCTACCATCGAAGACCCTACCAAACAGGCTGAAATGAATGAGTTAGCCTTATCTACTATTATCTTGAGCTTGAGTGATTCTGTTATAAGGAAAGTTGGTGTTGTTGATTCTGCAAAAGCCCTTTGGGATAAACTTGATGAGTTGTATACTGAAACTTCTTTGTCCAATCGCATGTACTTGCTTGAAAAACTTTTTAAGTTCAAACTGGATTTGTCTAAGGACATTGATGAAAATCTTGACTGTTTTTCAAAACTTGTGTTAGATATTAAGAGATCTGGGGACAAGAATATTGATAACTATACAACCATTGCTCTTATGAATGCTATTCCAGAATCATATGGTGATGTTAAGGCAGCAATCAAGTATGGTAGAGATGATGCTACCTTAGACATGATTGTCAGTGCCTTAAAATCAAAGGAACTGGAATTGAAAGAGAAGTCTGATACTAAAGCTGCTCTTGATAAGGCTTTGCAGGTTAGAGGAAGATCCAACACCAAATCAAAGGACAAATCTTCCAGTGACAAGTCCTCTGAAAAGGGAAATAGGAAGAATCACAGAAGCAAGTCAAGGTCCTCCTCTCAAGACTATAAAAAGTCTAGGAGGTGCTTTAAGTGCCATGAACTTGGACATTTTAGTAAGGAGTGTCCATTGAAAAAGAACAAAAAGGTAGATTCTGACATGGTGGTAAGCCTAGTCAAATCTGATGATGAGAATGGTACTTGTTTTATGCACTGTGATATTACCTCTGTAAATGCTTCCCTGAATACTGTGATCAACAAGTATGAATGGCTTGTTGACTCAGGATGTACTTATCATATTTCTCCCTTCAAAGATCTTTTCTCTGTTTTAACTCCTGTCACTAATAGTTTTGTGTCCATGGCCAACAACAAGCAGTGCAGGATTGAAGGAATTGGGGAAGTTTGCCTGAAATTTGACTCAGGCACTACTTATACTTTGAAGAATGTGAAATATGTGCCTAGCCTCTACTACAATCTCCTGTCCTGCTCTGCCCTGGAGTCAGAAGGGTTGGAAGGCAGATGGGGAAGTGGGGTTATGAAAATCTTTAAGGGCTCTCTATGCTTGTTTAAGGCTGTTAAGAAGAACAATCTCTATGTCTGCTCTGCTGTGCCCTTATGTGATTTACCTGTTGCCAATGCTGTTAAAATAAATAGTACTGTGCTTTGGCATAATAGGCTAGGACATATGAGTGAAAAAGGCATGCATATTCTGTGCAAAGATGGTGTTTTATCTGATAATGATGTTAGTATGCCTTTACCCTTCTGTGATGTTTGTGTAAAGGGAAAGCAACACAAAGTTGCCTTTCCTTCCTCTGTGCCTACCTGTTCCAGCAGTGATATCCTTGACTATTTGCATGCTGATGTATGGGGGCCTGCTTCTGTTACTACTCATGGGGGGTACTCTTATTTCCTGTCTATTGTTGATGATTTTTCAAGGAAAGTTTGGGTGTTCTTGTTGAAAAACAAATCTGATGTCTTTGAAAAGTTTAAAAATTGGCTGTGTTTGATTGAAAACCAAACTAGAGGAAAGGTTAGGACTCTTAGGACTGACAATGGTCTGGAATTTTGTAATCAGCAAATGGATGAGTTGTGTGCTAAATCTGGGATTAGAAGACATAAGACTGTCCCTTACACCCCTCAACAGAATGGTGTTGCTGAGAGAATGAACAGGACCTTGCTTGATAGAGTCAGATGCCTTCTTTCTTTGAGTGGTTTGTCAAAAAAGTTCTGGGGTGAAGCTATTAATACTGCTGCTTACCTTGTTAATAGGTCCCCCTCTGTTCCCTTAAAGGGAAAGTATCCTGAGTCTGTTTTTTGGGGAAAACCTGCTAACCTTTCACATCTTAGAGTTTTTGGATGCAGTGCATTTGTACATTCAAAGACTGACAAGCTTGAACCAAGATCCAGGAAGGGCATCTTCTTGGGTTATCCAGATGGTGTGAAGGGCTACAGAATATGGCTTAGAGATGAGCCTGGTTTCAAAGTTGCAATTAGTAGGGATGTGATTTTTAATGAATCTGAATTTCCTTGCTTGCTTGATTCTAATGTCTCTAAGCCTAATGATGCCTCAACTGAGGTGGAGCTTGCCTCTAATGAGGTGGAGGGTACACTAACCTCAGAATTTGTGCAGAATGAAAATTCCCAACAGGATGAAACTGATCCAGCACCTGGGTCTGATGATCTTCAATCAGATGCTGATGAGGCTCAAGAGATACAATCTGATTCTGTAGTTGTTCCCAGAGACTATCTTTTGGCCAGGGATAGAACTAGGAGGACAAACATTGGACCACCCAAGAGATGGGGTGATGAGATGAACTTGATAGCTTTGGCTTTCAATGTTCATGAATCAGATGGAGATGAGCCCCAGTCATACAAACAGGCTCTCAAATCCTTGTTTTACCCAAAGTGGCTGATTGCCATGGAGGATGAGATGAAATCTTTAATTCTGAATAAGACCTGGATTTTAGTTCCTAGACCTAAAGATTGTACTATTGTTGAGTGCAGGTGGCTGTTCAAGCTGAAGCAGGAACTGAATGGCCTAAGATACAAGGCCAGATTGGTTGCAAAAGGCTTCACTCAACAAGAGGGGGTAGACTACACTGAAATCTTTGCCCCTGTAGTTAAATTTACAACTGTTAGGTTAATGCTTGCTTTATGTGCTTTTTTTGACTGGGATCTCAAACAAATGGATGTTAAAACTGCCTTCTTACATGGTGATCTTGATAAGCCTATTTACATGAGCCAACCTGAAGGGTTTGTTGACCCTAAATACCCTGATCATGTGTGTCTCTTGAAAAAGGCTTTGTATGGTTTGAAACAGTCTCCTAGAAGGTGGAATATTAAGTTTGATCAATGTATGCAGTCCCTAGGTTTCTCTAGAAGTGCTTTTGATCATTGTCTATATTTCAAAAATCTTGGTTCTGTTCCTGTTTTTCTTCTTTTGTATGTTGATGACATGCTTATTATGAGTCCTAGTTCTTCTGCTGTCAAACATGTTCAAGATATGCTTGCTACTAACTTTGATATGAAGGATTTAGGTGATGCTCAAAAAATCTTGGGCATTGATATCAAAAGAAACAGGAAGAAGAAGGAGCTGACTCTCAGCCAAAGTTCATATGTAAAGAAGATTCTCAGTAAGTTTAATATGGTGGATGCTAAGCCCACCACTGTTCCCTTGGCTGCACATTTCATTCTCAGTAAGGACCAGTGTCCCAAGGATGAGAGTGAGATTCAAAGAATGAGGAGTGTTCCTTATTCAAATGCAATAGGGTCAGTTATGTACTTGATGGTGAGCACAAGGCCTGACATTGCTTACTCTGTGTCATGCCTATCAAGATACATGTCTAACCCAGGACAGCCACACTGGGAAGCACTTAAGTGGTTACTGAGATATCTCAAACACACTGCTCATTATGGTTTGAATTTTTCTAAGTGTACAGATGATACTAACCTTTGTGGTTTTGTAGATTCAAACTATGCCAATGACAGGGATAAGAGGAAGTCCACTACCTCTTATGTTTTCACACTTGGAGGATCTTGTGTGAGCTGGAAGTCACAATTGCAACATATTGTGGCTCTCTCCACTACTGAGTCTGAATACATTGCTATTACAGAGGCAATGAAAGAGGCTTTGTGGCTAAAAGGAGTAATGGGTGAACTGAAATTCCTCAAGCAACCCATTGTTGTCTTCTCTGATAGCCAGTCAGCCATACAAGTGTGCAAGAATCCTGTTTTTCATGACAGGACCAAGCACATTGATGTAAGGTTTCACTTCATCAGAGACATAGTAGAGAAAGGAGAAGTTCTGCTTGAGAAGATTCACACTGACAATAATCCAGCTGATATGGGGACCAAGTGCCTCTCAGTGGAAAAGATGCTCACATGCATCAGAAAGCTCCACATTGACTCTGGATAGGTAAATTGGTCAGGTATACACCCTTTGTGTATTTTCTGTTTGCTATACTTGTATAACTGTGATAAATGCACTGTGGGGATGATGTCTGCTTAGTGTTTGGCTTGGCAGGCATCATTAGGCGATGATGAAAAGCACAGGCCAAGTTCCTCACTGGTTTTGATAAGGCCCAAGGTGGAGAAATGTAATATAGTGGGCCTATTGCTAATGGGCCGGTCTGCTTCACTTGTAACCAGCCCAAGAGTGTTGGCCTGTTGTAGTCAAGGCCCTAGCCCACTTCACCTATCTAACCCTTCTAGTGACCTGGCGTGATTGGGGTGTGAGAGCTGTGTCATATATATACTTCTTGGCCCTCTCTCTCTCTTCAGATTAATCCAGCGTTTGCCTCTTCTCTTCTTCGAGTTGTTCTAGGGTTTGTTGCTTCTTCCTCTGTGTGAATCTCTCTGTGCTGTTAGCTTGAGAGATTGTAGATCTCCTCTCGTGTTCCTGCGTGTGTATACACTGAGTCTGTGAGCGAGGGAGTGCTTGAGAAAGGAAACCTCTGGTTTCTGGTCTAAGGAACCTGACCGTGTATTTGGGGGTTTTCTTGAGTGTCTGAGGAAGTTCAAGTGTGGTGATTTGCTGGAGCTAGGGTTCTAGTTCTTGACTGCAATCAGAGAGGATTGCTGAATCTAGGGCGTGGTGGATGCTGTGAAGCAGATCTGGGATCTGCTATAGTTTCTCCTGACCGGGCAAATCAATCGGTGAACAAGGGACTGAGGGTCGGATTATAGGCCTGTGCAGTTGTACCTGGTGCAACTTGAGCCTACGTTTTATCTTTGATCTCTTAGCTGTTTCTTTGTGTTCACTCTGAATCTTTTTCATATGTTCTTGAGGTGAACGAATTTAATCTGTGTGTTAAGTGTTTCAGGTGTGCTCAACCAGATCTGAGATAGCTTGATCCAGGAGTAGTTAGATTTAGTTGTAGACTTGTATTACTTGTGTATTCTGGGCTAATTGTCACCTTACACAAAGAGCAGAACGTGGCGACGCACATCATTTGCGGATGCGTCGAGAAAGGGGAAGTGGTCAGATCAGCCCCTGTATACTTGAGCTGAAGCAGCGTTATCAGAATTGATATAATTAGTGCAGTGCTGTGGTACAAGGAAGCCATATTTTTGTTGAATTGAGTTACGTAGGAAAAGTGCACAACTTAAGTTTAATCGATCGACTTTGTAAAGAGAGAGAGAGAGATGTAGTTAAGAATCGTATTAAATAAGTGGTGTCTGGATTGTCTTACTATCGTCGGAGATATTTACAATGTCATTGTGATTAACGGCGGCATAAACATGTTCTTAGAAAAGTCCATTGGCATTGTCCAATCCCATCTTCAAGTACTAGTATATAAATATTTATGATGTGGTGTGATCAATTGCTAATTTTCTTAAATTGCTAACTCTGCTAATTCATCGACGCTAGTGTATTAAAAATGTCAACACGATGACATTGACATGTCAATACATAATTTTGTTGACATTTCAATATACTGTGTTGACATTTTTAATACATTGCGTTGATGAATTAGCTATGATAAGATAGAATGGAATGAAAATGAGAATAAAATGGAATGGCGAATCTAGGGGGCAGGAGGGGCGGTCACCCCTTTAGTGTGACTAATTTCCTCTTATCCGGACAAAATTGTCATGTTCGCGCACTCCGCTTGCCCTGACGTTGCCTTGAAAATCGAAAAAATAGCCATTTTGCCTTAAACCAAGCTAGTAATATATATTCCACCCTCTCTGTTTATGAATCCAGGATCCGCCAATGCCTATGCATGTGTGTGTGTATATGTGGGGTGTGTGTGTGTTGGGGGGTTGTTGTGTGTATGTGGTTTTGTGCGTATGATTAAAAATATGGACAATAGATATGATACGAGAATTAAGATAAAATTGGTGAAGTAAGAGATAGAAGGAGAATGGTATGATAAAGTAAGAGGGATGAGGACAATGGTAGTTAAAGTAGTATTAGTTGATAGTGAGACCTACATTATTAAATTGATATACAACCTTTCGAAAATGGAATGCACATATTTTTATGATACGGACGAAAATAGAAAGTGCACATATTTTTATGGGAGTCGGTAAGTACTATATTATTCTAATATACTACTACATCTTCATACTAGTTTGGCTATCTACATTTAAAATAAAAAATATTTACTTGCCCTTCCACTGAAATACACGATGTTTTACACCAATCCACTTAATAATAAAAAAAAAGAGGTCCTAGACCCAAATTAAAATATATAAATATAAAACCTTAGAAAATAGTAGAAAAAACCTACTCTACATAATTTGTCTTCTTTTTTAAGACAATTGCGGAGGCGGAGGCTCTCTCCATCCTTCAAGACCCAATTTTTTTTATACTATATTTATAATATATTATATTTAATATTTATTCATTTATATTAGTATTTTTTGTTTCTCCATCTATAATTTTCTAGCTCTGTTCCAGCTTGTGCCTGTGTGTGGTGGTGTGTATACATGGTGTGTGTATGTTTCTTTTAGATTATTAAAAGTGCTAAAATTTTAGTTTTATTATAAAATTGAGATCATATTAAATTTAAAAACATAATAAATGATAATATTATATATTTTTATTAAAATTTAAAATAAGGAGAATGAAATGGAATGGAATGACCATTCCTTAGCTAAATGGAAAGAATGACTTTTGCCATGTGGAATGGAATGGTAATTTCTAAGGAAGAAAAATATCAAATAAAGGAATAGAATGAATGTAGGAATGTCATTTCATTCCACCATACCAAATAGCCCCTAATGTTCTATGTAGACTTTCCACTAGTTAGATAGAACCTTAGGAGCTTCTTGGTATAGTGGAATGGAAAGAGGAGAGAATGGAATGGAGATGAGAATGAAGATGAGAATGATAATGGAATGGGGGCTTATTGATGAATGTAAGGCGTACAAATGGAATGGATTTGTTATTCCTTGGTTGATTTCATTCATATGTGGACTTTCCACTAGCTAGATAGAACCTTAGGGGCTTCTTGGAATGGAATGAGAATGAGAATGGAATAGAGTTTTCTTGGAATGGAATGAGGAGAGAATGAAAAGAAGATGAAATGGAGTAAGAATGAGAATGGAATAGGGGCTTCTTGATGAATATAAGGTTTATAAATGGAATGAAATTGCTATTCCTTGATTGATTTCATTCATATACTTGACGACTACAAAGAATATAGAAATGAAATGGAATGAAATATAAACAATTAATATGTTGATTTTAAAAAAATATTTATTCAAAAATATTTTTGTCAAATATTTTGGATCATAATAATTTTTACTATATATGTAAATGAGTGTGTGCATATGTGCTTGTGTGTTTATATATATGTGCATGTGTTGTTGTTGTTGTGTGTGTGTTGCTTTTTTCTCCATGAAGAATGCAACGGTGAATTCCTAAAGAAAAAAAATAACAAGCAAA
The DNA here is from genome assembly GCF_023119035.1 of Salvia hispanica. Classification (NCBI taxonomy): domain Eukaryota; kingdom Viridiplantae; phylum Streptophyta; class Magnoliopsida; order Lamiales; family Lamiaceae; genus Salvia; species Salvia hispanica. The sequence goes on from NC_062969.1 coordinate 22,419,520, forward strand.
AGAATGAAATGAGGTAGAAATACCATTTCATCTCCCCATTTCATTTCACCATGCCAAGTAGCCCCCCCTTAGAGTGTAACTACCGGTTTCCGTGTATCGACACAAAACTTTCATGCATAATTTGTCCATAGCTATATACATCCATCTACATCCACTCCTGAGTTATCGTGTGCAATCTGCACATGTAATTTTAACAACAAAGCGTTAGTCAATTTCCACTAAGTACTAAACACAATAAGAGATGCAATTGGAGTTGCATAAAAAGAAATCACAAGTGGGGCTTCGTCTTAACAAAATCACTAGAATTCTGAGAACATATTTGATTCGATATTTACACGTTTAGATAACTAAACAAATTGAAACTTGAAACCAATTAATCTGTACGTTAAAGTATGTGGTGTTGCGTCCAATTCATATCACCAGCTTGGCACGTTGGTGTTGCGATGGGTCGTACACAGTGGCGGTTAACAAGCCACCATCAGGGCTGGACTCACTGGGCGCGGATGGACTCGGCCTTGGCCGTAATAGTATCACATAAACTTCAAAATCCTCACCTTCCGCTTCAACCATCACTTCGTTTACAGTGTTACCGCAATTCAACATCTGATATCAACGCGAAAATGATGTCATAAGCCTTAATTGTAGAAGGAATTGATATTGTTGAGTTGAGTTAGAACTGTTTGATCAACTATTGAGAAAAGAGATTGAAATTGTTTCCAATAATACTGTTCTTATACAAATCCAATGGCAATAGCCGACAAAGGCAAACAAAGTTTGATTTAATTAATTTTGCTCAGGTGATGTTAACAAAGTTAATTTCTTGTCTTACTTATTAACATCACGTCATATTAACGTTAAAACTGCCGAAATTTTAATAAGACATGTTACTTTAAATTTCAACTATTTCGATTTATCCGATGTTAGATTTTCATTATGTGCTTGTCACACATCCATCGGTTAATTCTATATCAGATAAATCAATTGAAAATTTTCATTATATGTGAGATTTTCATTATGTGCCGAATTCGAAAAATTATTCATTTGCCTGTGATGAAAAGCTCTGTTATGAAATTTAGTATTACAACTAGGAGTATTATTTATTTGTCTTTGTTCATTCATAATGCTACTTCTTTTAACACTTTTAACTGTATCAATGAAGCTCGCGGCAGATTTTACAACTAACATGAAGATTACAACCGTTTTAGGCATTTTAGTTAATTATCACTATTGCTGTAATTGTATGCATCCATAATGTTCAGAAGTTTGATTTCCTTGATGTCAATGTTTCGTTGGCTGAAGAAGTAGCAGTATAAATGTTAATGATTATGTATAAAATATAGATAAAAGAAAAAAATTGCTGGTGGGACATGAACCCCTTGTAATATCCGGGGCAAAAGTAGAGAGTGAACGTCGGTACATAGAGCACGGACAAGGAGCTATTCCTACTTGTAAAGTAGAGAATTACATGGATTAGCCGGAATAATTTGAGAATATGTAGATATTGCAAGAAAATCTTCACATAATAGACGTGTTAATTACTTATATAAATAAAATGTACTCTCTCTCTCCTAAATTTAGGAACTTTTGAAATAACATGTGTTTTAGTGCAAAATTGGTAAAGTAGAAAAAAGATAGAAAGAAAAGTGTGGTAGTAGGAAAATGGGACCTACCTCATTAGAGAGAGAAATTTTCTGAAAAGAACCAAAAAAAAAAAAAAAAATTTATTTTTAGGGGGACGGAGGGAGTATCTTCTTTTCTATCGTCTATCTTATAAAAACTCGGAGATTAAGCATGAAAGATTTTGTCTGTCTATGGAGATAACCGTCAGTATGAAAACTGGTCGTTACACCTAAGCTTCTATGTGGCCTTTCCAGTAGTTAGAATGACTCCATATCCGTATTGATATCCATATCCACACCTGAGTTACCGTGTGCAATCTGCACATGCAAATATAACATAAAAGCAATAGTCAATTTCCACCAAGTACTCCCTCCATCATACTTCAGTGGAGGTGCTAGTAGTGGTAAAATTAAAAGAGAATAAAGTAGTTAAGAAAAAAATAGAAAAAAATAAAGTGAGTGAATAAAGTAAGATAGATAAAAAATATATTGTTTCCTTAAATAAAATGCATCACTTTAGTTGGGACAACCAAAAAGAAATACGAATCACTTGTGATGGAACAGAGTTAGCAGTAAATACAAATAAGAGATGATCAGTCCTACCTTGCAAATAAAGCACCATGGAAGTAAGAAATCACCAGCTAGGGCTTCATATTAAAAAAAATCATTAGCATAATGATGACAACACATTCATATTACTAAACAAACTTGAAATTTAAAATTATTTAATCTGTAGGATACAAGATTTATACCGAGCACTGACCGAATATACAGTCGGCATGTTTAGAAATTTCATTGTTGATGGAATGAGTTAGTGAAATGTAGGTTTCACTAATAAAAATAGCAACAGTGACAAATTTTTGAAGACAAACAAAAATAAAAATAAATGACAAATTTTGAGGGATTTAATTAATATACCAACAAAAAAAATGTAAAGTGGTCGTCCATGGAGCTAAAGTTACCAAAATTTGAGGAGTTGATAAGCCCAATTGCTTCAAATATATGGAGTAATACCTTGAAGGCTTGAGCCACGGACTGACGGCCATTGTCCTTCCCAGAACCATGCGAGTACATGATTATGTTGGCAAATGAAACTAATAACTATCCCACTGTGTCAAGGTAAAACTGAAAGTAGTATATAAATCCTATGGGCCACTCTTCCTATCACCAATTGATCCTCCACATGAAACCTATGAATTTCTATCATGTTTCAAAGTTCACCCCCAATCAGACTAAAACCTAAAAAGAAATCCAACCCCTTAAAGGCTCTAGGGAGTTGGCAATTGAAATCCTCCAAGGTTCTTCACCTCCAATCAGAAAAAAATCCAAAAAAAGTCCAATCCCTCAAAGGTCTCCAGGGTTCGGGGAGTTGGCAATTGAAATCTTCAAAGTCCACCCTCAATTAGAAAAAAATCTCCCTCAAAGGTTTCCAATCAGGAAAAATTCCAAAAAACGTCCAAACACCTCTCAAAGGTTTCCAATCATGAAAAAATCTAAAAAAAAGTCCAACCACCCCTCAAAGGTTTCCAATCAGAAAAAAATCCAAAAAAAGTCCAACCCCTCAAAAGTCTTCAGGGTTCGGGGAGTTGGCAATTGAAATCCTTCAAAGTTCACCCCCAATCAGAAAAAAAGAACCTCCCTCAAAGGTTTCCAATCAGGAAAAAATCCAAAAAAAAGGTCCAACCACCCCTCAAAGGTTTCCAATCAGGAAAAAACCAAAAAAAAAGTCCAACCACCCCTCAAGGTTTCTAATCAGAAAAAAATCCAAAAATAAAGTCCAACCCCTCAAAGGTCTCCAGGGTTCGGGGAGTTGGCAGTTGAAATCCTTCAAAGTTCACCCCCAATCAGAAAAAAAATCTAAAAAAAAAAATCCAACCCCTTAAAAGTTCGGGGAGTTGACAATTGTAATCCTTCAAAGTTCACCCTCAATCAGAAAAAAATCATAAAAAATCCGACCTCTCCAGGGTTCGGGGAGTTGGCAATTGAAATCCTAAAAGGTTCACCCCAATCAGAAAAAATTCCAAAAAAATCCAACCCCTTCAGGGGTTTGGGAGTTGGCAATTGAAATTTGAACCAAATCCAATCCCTCTAACTAAAAAGTCCAACCCCATCCAAAACTTGGATGAAGCTTTTTCCGGGTAGAGTCTACCGACTTCCCATTTTCATAATAATATTCGAGACGAGGAGCCTTTACTGTTCTATTATATAGTTTTGGCAAAGTGATACATACAAAGCTATTTCTTGTCTCTACTGATTAATATCACTTCCACGTTAAAACTTACCTACTTTGAATTCCAACAATTTCGATTTATCCGATGTGGAATTTCATTATTTGCGTACCACATCTGATAAATCCTACATCGATGAGCAACTTTCCTACAAAATGTAGGCTACTTGATACAATAATTTCCACTTAGGACAATGACATAGCTAGTGAGGTCTCCAATCAAGACATGTGCATGTCTATCGCGGTCTCATTCCATTCCTAAACAGCAGATGATCCATTCCCCTCTTTGACCTATGGCTTGGCCTGCATCGTCTTACAAATCCCTCCGTGTATCATTACTTGTCGTTAGTTTCCTTTTTGGTCCATCCGCCGCTATTTGCCACACTTATTTTTACTACTTTTGGCAATGAATCCCACGTTCCAATAACTTATCACACTCACATTTTATTATAAAACTAATACTCCTTCCGTTCCACTCAAGATGTCCATATTCTTGAGTGTCACGGGATTTTGTGAGGAGTTGTTAGATTGAGTAAGTAGAGAAAAAAAAATAGTTGAATAATTTAATGAAAAAAAAAGAGATTTATTTCCAAATATAATTAAAGATGAACATTTTAAATAAGATAAACTAAATGAAAAGGTGATAGGGACCCAACCCAGGAGGCCGCACAGCAGGGGCTGTGCTACATTATGCACACACATCTAATTATTTTATAATAAACAAAATTAATATTTTAATATTTTAATTTAAAAATAAAAAAATACATGTATGGAACAGTCCACAATAGGGGATCTAAACCCCGACCCATGTATTCTATTTTTCGTGGACGGAAGGAATATTATTTTATTTTCCTTATGTCCTTAATTTTTGAACTATTACCTAGATTAGTTTTATTAAATCTTTTCGACAAGATTGCGAGCTTAGCCGCCTAGTTCTGATGTTAACCGCTGTTGGAAATTTAAATAATTAAGCGGGACAATATATGGTGCCTCGATTGTCCTATTATGTCTTGGTTTTGATCGTTGGAGACATTCACAATGCGTTGCTCATTGAGAACAACGACCGAATTCATTGTTACTACAAAGTTCATCTGGTTGACGACCAGATATTACGGAGAATAGTCTTTGGTAGCAGCCTTGTCGTTATAGTATAATATTGACAAAATTTGCAATTTTAACAATCTCCATTAAGTAAGAAATATAATAAGAGATGATCGAGCTTAATCGCACCGCTAGGATGAGACTTCACTTTAACAATGTGATTAGATCAAGGAGAACATATTTGAATCGATATTTACACATTTAGATAACTAAACAAACTTGAACTTAAAACCAATCAATCTGTATATATTAAAGTATGTGGTGTATCAACTTTTATCACTACAAAGATTGGGCTTGCTTCCCCTGGTGTGCTTTCTCTCCATGGCTAGAAAATCCAAATCCAAATCCTCAAAGATTTCGTTTGTGATAGAAAGTATCAATAAACTGTTGATGGAAATCAGTGGTCGTCTTTTACAATAATTAATAATACGGCCAAACTTGACCATTTGCTCGTGCATGGGCTGGACTCACTGCAGACGCGGATCCAGGGAAGGGCAGGAGGGGGCGATCGCCCCTCCCCAGTGACCCGCTACCATGGACTCAGACGTAAATTTTTCATAAATTCCCCCTCCGTTAGCTTCTGTCAAATTTCAGACAGGGGAGAGTCCTTGTGCGTTGGAGGGGAGAGTGTTGCGGCTCAGGCCGCACCTGAGGACGGGGCAGAGCCCCGGGAGAGTGACGGATCCAGGATCTTAAAAGGAAAGGGGCGAAATAAAATTTAAAGGAAGCTGGAGGGGAAAGGGGCGATGTGGGAAGCTATCGGAGGGGGCGTCATGGAAAGTTTACGTCCGGGTCCATGGTAGCGGGTCGCCGGGGAGGGGCGATCGACCTCCTGCCCCTCCCTGGATCCGCCACTTCCCAGGGCCGCGCCCGGTTTGCATCCCGGCCCAGCATTGGGTACTAATAGAAAGCGCATGGTTGCGGCCCGGCCTAGGGTTGGAGGATGTTCGGGCCGGACCCGGGACCCCTCTTACACACCAAAGATGAGTTGGATGGAAGCTAAGCTTCACACTCCTGTTGGACTCACAACGGATATGTGTGGGACATTTTGCTTCCGTAACTACTTCAGAGTCGAAGAATCACAATGTGCATGTTAGGCGGAGAGTGTTTGGGAGAGTCTTAGCAATTGTGGTTCAATTCTGTTCTTTTATTCAATTCATTGGTATGAACCGACAAACACAAACATTGTTAGATTTAATTAATTTTGCGCAGGTGATGTTTACAAAGTTATTTCTTGTCTCGACTGATTAATATCATTGCATACTATCGTTAAAAACTACTTGCCTACTCATAATAAGATAAACGAAATATATAGTCTTATTACTTTAAATTTCAGCGATTTCGATTTATCCGATGTAGGATTTTCATTATTTGCTTACAACACATCTTTAATCTTTAATAATTTTAAAAACTACTACTTCTGTCCACAAAATAATACCTATATTTGTCATTTTGGTCTGCCCATAAAATAATACTCTATCTACATTTGCTTTATTCATTTTTAATAAATGGATCCAATTTCTTTCACTAACTCATTATACTCATATTCTATTATAAAATAGCAAATGAAAAAGGTTGAAAGAGAGATTAAAAAACAAAATATAACTTCACTGCTATGCAGTATACCAAAATAACAAAATGACTATGGTAATATGGAACGGAGGAAATACTAGTATAAAAAATAAGACATGAAATAAATATCCCTTTAAATTTCAATTGTATCGACTTATCCGATGTGGGATTTCTTTATTTGCTTATGACACATCTTTAATCTTTAATCTATAATAAGTTTAGTAATCCATCTGTCAATCCCAAATAAGATAAATCCCACATCGGATAAATCGAAGGCCAAAAGTAAGAGAACTAACCTAAAATATTCTATAGGCTTGTTATATTTGAAACTTTTATCTTTGCGCTTCATTTGACTTGATTTCCTAAATCAGCTAGTGCCTTGCGCAACACATTTCCTAAATCAGCTAGTGCACCTTTACTGACAATGCAACAATCTTAATACCAGATGATCATGTAGTGTGTATTTACAAATTATAACAATAACAATTTTGTTAAATAGAACATGGCAAGATACACCTAAATGTAGAAATGTTTGAGGCAACTATGATAACGCAATTAGTAAATAATGTGTCTTCTGGGGCTATGCAAAATATGATTCTTGCTTATGGCAATTGCTAATTTTGTTGTCCCAAAACGACTTGGCATCTCCGTCTTGCTCCTTTCCTATGTTACCGAGAATCTTTCTCAACTAATACACTTGAGCACCTACATATCATTTTTTTTCAAATCAATAGTACATGAATAATGATAAGAATGCCATACTTTTTTTTTCTTAGAGAATTAAATAGATGAACCCATAATCGTAGTGTCTGATGCTGCTGCAGTTGATTGTTTTAAACATCATAGTTTTCTACTAACCTCAATAAAAAATCATGAACCACAACATGACTACTTGCAAAACAAGGAACAATAGTCTAACTCACATTCTTGTTTATATTTTCCTGATTAACAGATGGATTAGTTGCCAAACTTCATAAAATCATTAGATATGTGTGGTACCACATCGGATATATCAAAGGACAAAAATATACTCCATTTAACTATAAATTATAGACTTGTCACAACTAAAGTTCTCATCTTTGCGCTTTGTGCAATGACGCTAGTGAGGTTTCTAACTGAGGCACGATTGCTGGTTGAAAACTATTTCCAAACCCCCTCTTCGGCCTGAGCTTAACTTGGGTTGTCAATAATTTCTGGAAAGCCTACCCTTTTGATCTCTGCAAAACTGAGTTATAATTTTTTCGTGTACTAATTACATTTGCATGTGGATTAGTAACAGCTTAAAAACAAAAAGTGATCTAAACTCCAAAATTGATGTATAAAAAAGTAAAACAAAGAAATACACACTGAATAATTAAAAACACTAATTGTCACGACCGCACTTTGCTAAGGATAGCAAAGCCGGAAACCGTGACTAGGGATGGGGAATAAGAAGAAGGGAACAGAAAGGGGATAAACAATGACTAATATTCACTTAGAAATAAAGGGGAAAACAACTCAAACAAACTCTTAATCACCAAAACTTGAATGGAAATCTTACTTTTCAATAAATAATTATCAGAGTAGAGAAGAACAATCGAGATTAACTAGAATCTTAATATGCAGTGGAATGAACACGGTCACATGTATGGAGACATGCACCGCCGAGAGCCTCTACTTAAAATAAAAGGAAAATTATAACTCTGCTCAGCATTCTCTACCGTCACTGCTCAACCTGCACATTTAGAAATATATGCAGGGCTGAGTATAAAAATACTCAGTGAACACATTGCCGAAATATACATACATAAAATGAAAATATTGTCATGCCATCACAGTAACACTCGAGAGTTTTCTCTTAAAAGGCCCGAGCTTACTAAATTCTTTGTGAGTTAAAGTTTGACTGATCAGTCTAAGTTCTTTATGTACTTTTGCCATATCTGAACACCAAGCGCCGTGGAGATGGTGTTCTCCCACGATCACCTACATCTTTCTCCAGCCGGGGAGGTGGCCACCTCCCAACGGCCTCCACTATATCATCTTTGTGCCGTGGAAGGTGGCCACCTTCCAACGGTCACCTGTGTACACTAATCCGAGTAGGGACACCACCCTCACTCGGACCCGAATTCGATTCTTACGTTCCAACCAAACAGATAGGCTTCATACACGTAAAACAAATTATCTATGGCAAGACAATAACATTTGCTTAAATAACAACATAAGTTCACATTTTCATCCACATTAGTACGTAGGATAGAAAAGTTCACCTCGTGCGTTTTAACTCGAGTTTCCATACTCTGACCTTGACTTGCTCGTAGATATAGCCTATATACGCGAGTTCTGATGAGCTTTTCCTTTCCTTTCCTTTCAATTTCTTTTTTTCATTATTTTCTCATCTATTCAACTGAAGTTTCCTCTACGTTTTTGTTTCATCTTTTTCTCTCCCCCCTCTTCTCTTCCTTTTTTTTTTTTTTTTTGCTTTCATGTGTATATATATAATTGACCATACTCATACGTGGGCTAACTAAACTACTTACGTATGGTTTCAAATAAACACTAGGTGCAAGACATGCACTGTTTTATCACTACACGTGTCCTCTCAGTTTTAAAAAAAATGCACTTATTATTTTAAAGTATAAAGTAAGTATAAATAAAGCCAATTTATAAATTCGTATCTATCTACTTGGTACAAATATTATATACATGTAGTTTAATGAAATTGTACACGCATTTCACTCATCTTTCTTTTCTCTTCTTTTTTTTCCCTTTTTGATTTACATTCTCAAAAAAAAATGAAACATTACAGATATCAAAAGTAATTCTCCTATTTTTATTGTTGGAAAAATCGACGCCACGCATTTACATGCGTATATATGTGTAGCCATTTAAAACTTGGCTCTCATGCATACACAATAAGTACTATATTTCTCTACTACTTTCATTTGATTATAAAGTCTATAAATAACTATATTTATATGTTTTACTAATACTAATCTTACATGTGTATATATATATACTCCCTTAATTTAAGTCCACTATGCTCTGTTTCTTGCGTTTAAATTATTTTCATAAAATTTGACAAGTAAAATTTTGATGCATAAATTAAGATTCCTCTGGATCGATTGTGCACATTCTATTCTTTCAACCGGCTACCCATTCGATATCCTTTCGAGGTCAAAAATAAAATAGGAAAAGTCGGGATGTTACATTCCACCCACCTTAAAAAAATTTCGTCCCGAAATTTGATGTGCTCCTTAAATGAGTAACTCAGGTAGCACAAAGAGATAATGTTATTGTTCTCGCTTCTTCGATGATTTTAGGAGCTCCAATAAATCGTGGCCTTAACGTACCTTCGAACAAGTACCTTATCTCCTATTTTATTTTTCAATCAGATCGGCACACATCACTTAAGATTTGGTGTCTATTTGCGCTTCTTTAATCCTAACACGTATTCGCTTTACGACATTAATATTTTGTTTATCGCGTTTAGAGTTAACACGTATTCACTTAATATTTTTCTCTCTCTCTCAAGAAGCGTGGAAACTATAATGGCCTCGTCACCTCCACTCAAGATGAGAAAAAAAAGAAAGGCTGCAAGGGTCTTCTTAACCATAATCTTAGAGTTAGAAAATTTTCTTATTAGGAGGTTCCCGTAAATGGTACCAAAATAATCCAGAGGATTAGTCAATTTGAAAAGTTCCAATTATCACTGGACGATAACTTCAATATAGTAGGGTTCAGAATAATTAGACACAATGGGATTTGAATACAAGCAAAATGCCCTAAGTTGCAATGACTGCAATGACTTTTGGTTTAAAACATTGTGATATGAGATCATGCCAATAAAATTTCAAGGTTTATGGATAATCCAAGGAAACGTACTCATAGCGAGGAGAGGGGGGTGGGGGGTTTTCATAACAACTAGTTAATAAAGAAAATAAACTGAAAGACTTAAATGTGGAGATACTTTAAAATCGAAAGATGGGGACAATAATTGCAGGGTGACTCAGAAAAAAAAAGAGACTTTCATTCATAAGAAAGAACTTATCAACAACCAGGCGTGAAAAATATGAATGGTTAATGAAAGGTGTAGGAAGAGTATATTCTTCTTGTAAGAGTATAATTGCCTAAGCGGCATAAGATTATAAAAAAAATATAATTCAAGTACTCTTTGATATGAGAATTGGTGATAGGAGTATCCTGGAGTTGATAAATTGCTTTCACTCTTGACTAATTAGCTAAGGGGACTGTAGTCAATCAAGGATGCCCAAAATATGAGGATAAGTTAAATTTAAGTAAACTGAAGGTGAGTCACAACTATACATATGATAAAGGGAAATTGTTGTGACTACTTACAAAATGAATTGTTTCAAGATCTTAATCAAACAAATAATTGTTCAAAGACAAGATGATATCCTAGAATAATTTTGAGCAAGGTGCGAACAGGTGATCAAAAGGACTTTAGGGAGAAAGCTAGTAATACCCTCACCTTCGAAAGAAAATCATGTGTGCTGGACTACGACGTACTTAGGAACAAAATCATGAACGAGACACCCGATAACCCTTACACCACTCACCTTGGAAGCACCAAGATGTACCAATAACATAAAAGAAAATATGGTGGAATGGTACGAAAAGAAGCATCTCTGCATTCATGGAAAAGATGTAACAATAACTTATTGGCATGTCAAATGAGGAACAAATGCTATTTGGGAAATCATTGATCATAACACATGGTCGAGATTTGAGGTTCACTCGATAATTGGAACAAGCTTTAAGAAGGAATTGGTCACACTAAACTAAATGTTAGCACTACATTTCACCCTGAAACAAATGAGCAATCTATACACACTTCAAAAAGTAGGGTATACTAGGAGCAGTCGGGCTTGATAGAGGGAACAATTGTAAATCTATCTTGCCCCTAATAATAGTAATTTGTATTCAATAATACTAACCAGACGACCATTAATATGACACTACACGAGATTATATGGGAAAAAGTGTAGATCACCACTTTGATGGGATTAAGGTAAAACTATTGACTAAAATCGTTTTCGTAGTCTACAAGGGCGGTTCACCATCTTGTGTCTCTTTTGAGCATGATAAGGAATCTTGGGAACTTGTTCGTTTCACAACTATGTCCGTTATAGATGAAAATCACGGCTCCGTAGTGTCATTGACAATTCATAACAGTCATTCTCGTAACGCATTTATGCCTTTTTACTTTTTTACACAAGACTAAATTCTTTTTACTAAGTTGAAATTATATTCTTCTGCCATGTACGGATACAGTGAATGTACTATCTTTTGTTTTGACTGGATTATCACCAAGGATAGTGGTCACCCAGATTGTTCACTTTTGTTAGGAGATAGAAGAGAGATATCTGGTTTCTTTTATTTTCTGGAAATATCATTCATTCCCAGCTTAACGTTTTTCACATTAACTTTCTTTTAGATTTTGTACTTTTCACATCCTCGCTCAGGAAAGTGAGAAATGTTAGCAACTGTTCTTCTATGTTCAAGTTCATATTGTGTTCTAAAGGAGTGCACAACTTAAAAACATTCTAAGTTCTTAGAAACTTCAATTTCCCTTTACTTGCAACATGATTCATACGCTAACTCGAAAAGTCATATTCTTACCAAAAACTTTTCAACTTTTCTTGATAAAGAACAACCATCTATTTTGTAAATTTTTTTTTTTTTGCTATGAACTAAATATCCCCTTCCACTTTTACATTTCACTATTTTTACTAAAATTAAAAGTTACTTCTTACTTCATCATATAAAGTCTTTACTTGATAAAGACACATCAACTCTTCTCTTAAAACTTTTACCGGATAAAAACACATCATTTTCTTTCTAATTTTTTTTTCCCACCTCTTTCTCGAATGGAACGAACTACCATTTTCTTTATAACTCTCACTTCCTTTCTTCCGAGTCTCTACTAGATAAAACTCATCTTTCTCAAAAGTCTCATTTTTTTTTATTCGCTTTAAACAACAACCTGATAAGACTCGTCATCTCTTTCTCTAAAATCTCATATTTTCATACCGGACCCGTTAATTTGACCGTCGGTCCATAAGGTTTTCTACTTCCAAACTTTTTGAAAATCTCTAGTTCGCTTTTAAAAGAAAGAACAAATTACTTTTTTCCTCGTTGAGCAGGATTGGTGGGAATGCTGAGAGTTCGTTTACTAATTAGATAGTCTAGTGGAACAAGCCTAGACTAGTAACTAAAAAGAGACTCTTTGGTTCATAGCATCAAAGAAACTGCTCTGATACCACTCTGTCACGACTGCACTTTGCTAAGGATAGCGAAGCCGGAAACTGTGACTAGGGATGGGGAATAAGAAGAAGGGAACAGAAAGGGGATAAACAAAGACTAATATTCACTTAGAAATAAAGGGGAAAACAACTCAAACAAACTCTTAATCACCAAAACATGAATGAAAATCTTACTTTTCAATAAATAATTATCAGAGTATAGAAGAACAATCGAGATTAACTAGAATCTTAGTACGCAGCGGAATGAACACGGTCACATGTATGGAGACATGCACCGCCGAGAGCCTATACTTAAAATAAAAGGAAAATTATAACTCTGCTTAGCATTCTCTACCGTCACTGCTCAACCTGCACATTTAGAAATATATGCAGGGCTGAGTATAAAAATACTCAAGTGAACACATTGCCGAAATATACATACATAAAATGAAAATATTGTCATGCCATCACAGTAACACTCGAGAGTTTTCTCTTAAAAGGCTCGAGCTTACTAAATTCTTTGTGAGCTAAAGTTTGACTGATCAGTCTAAGTTCTTTATGTACTTTTGCCATATCTGAACACCAAGCGCCGTGGAGATGGTGTTCTCCCACGATCACCTACATCTTTCTCCAGCCGGGGAGGTGGCCACCTCCCAACGGCCTCCACTATATCATCTTTGTGCCGTGGAAGGTGGCCACCTTCCAACGGTCACCTGTGTACACTAATCCGAGTAGGGACACCACCCTCACTCGGACCCGAATTCGATTCTTACGTTCCAACCAAACAGATAGGCTTCATACACGTAAAACAAATCATCTATGGCAAGACAATAACATTTGCTTAAATAACAACATAAGTTCACATTTTCATCCACATTAGTACGTAGGATAGAAAAGTTCACCTCGTGCGTTTTAACTCGAGTTTCCATATTCTGACCTTGACTTGCTCGTAGATATAGCCTATATACACGAGTTCTGATGAGCTTTTCCTTTCCTTTCCTTTCAATTTCTTTTTTTCATTATTTTCTCATCTATTCAACTGAAGTTTCCTCTACGTTTTTGTTTTATCTTTTTCTCTCCCCCCTCTTCTCTTCCTTTTTTTTTTTTTTTGCTTTCATGTGTATATATATAATTGACCATACTCATACGTGGGCTAACTAAACTACTTACGTATGGTTTCAAATAAACACTAGGTGCAAGACATGCACTATTTTATCACTACACGTGTCCTCTCATTTTTAAAAAAAATGCACTTATTATTTTAAAGTATAAAGTAAGTATAAATAAAGCCAATTTATAAATTCGTATCTATCTACTTGGTACAAATATTATATACATGTAGTTTAATGAAATTGTACACGCATTTCACTCATCTTTCTTTTCTTTTCTTTTTTTTTCCTTTTTGATTTACATTCTCAAAAAAAAATGAAACATTACAGATATCAAAAGTAATTCTCCTATTTTTATTGTTGGAAAAATCGACGCCACGCATTTACATGCGTATATATGTGTAGCCATTTAAAACTTGGCTCTCATGCATACACAATAAGTACTATATTTCTCTACTACTTTCATTTGATTATAAAGTCTATAAATAACTATATTTATATGTTTTACTAATACTAATCTTACATGTGTGTATATATATACTCCCTTAATTTAAGCCCACTATGCTCTGTTTCTTGCATTTAAATTATTTTCATAAAATTTGACAAGTAAAATTTAAATTTGACAAGTAAAATTTTGATGCATAAATTAAGATTCCTCTTGATCGATTGTGCACATTCTATTCTTCAACCGGCTACCCATTCGATATCCTTTCGAGGTCAAAAATAAAATAGGAAAAGTCGGGGCGTTACACTAATAGCATATTCAAACATTATGATTGTTTTGAATTCATGAAAATTAAAACATTTCAAGAGTCTACCTGTGTATGTCTGTTTGGAATAAAAATCAAAGTTCTATACGAAAATAGTTATACTCACAGGCTCTTTCCATATTCAAAATCTCAAGTGAAACGACATTTAAACTTGCGACCGACCTCTCGGCAAAGCTCATCCGGCATGGCAGCTTAGTGACGAATTCTTGAGCACACGCGCTTGTCGTGCTCGAGAAAAACATAACCAATGTCCCCGTAAAACTCCCGAAAAACACAATCAGGTCTCACGTACAACGGTACCGTCAATGTCCACATTCCAACTACGTGGAGGCATACAAAAAACATTTTTTGCGTAACTCGGCCTAATCCACTTACTAAGTGGGCCTAGGCTAACCCAAGTTTGAATTTATAAAAAGAAATCTAGCCCACTTTGATGGTTGGGCTTGGCCTAGGCCCAAGCTGTATGAACCAAGGTATACGTAAGCTGAAGTGGGCCAGCCAACCCATTTGACACTTTGGATCTGATAAATATTTTACTACTCCCTCCGTCCCACGAAGATTATCTCACTTTGACTGAGCCTGAGTTTTAAGAAAGATAAGAAAAGTGAGTTGAAAAAGTTATTAGAATGTGGGTCTTGCTTTTATATATTACTCCCTCTGTCCCCCAAATTTTGACACAGTTTACTATTTAGGTCCGTCCCCCAAATTTTGACACACTTCACTTTTTACTATTTTTGGTAGTGGATCTCATATTCCACTAACTCATTCATACTCACATTTTATTGTAAAACTAATACTTTAAAAGTTAGGACCCACATCTCACCAACTTTTTCAATCCACTTTCCATTATATTTTTTAAAACCCGTGCAGGGTCAAACCGTGTCAAAATTTGGGGGACGGAGGGAGTAGTTTTATACTACCTCCGTCCCTGAAAATTTATCTCATTTTTCCATTTCCGTATGTCTTCCAAAATTTGTCCCATTTCACTTTTACCTTTTTTGGTAGTGGACCCCATATTCCACTAGCTCATTCCTACTCATATTTTATTATAAAACTAATATATAAAAGTAGGACCCACAATTTACTAACTTTTTTCAACTTACTTTCCATTATATTTCTTAAAACCTGTGTCGGGTAAAAGTGAGACAAATTTTGGGGAACAAAGGTAGTAATAAAATGTGAGTATGAATGAGTTAGTGGAATATGAAGTCCACTACCAAAAATGGTAAAAAGTGAAATGGGAGCGGACGGAAATGAAAAAATGGGACAATCTTTATGGGACGAGGGGAGTAATTTTGATCGTGATACTACTATTCTTTGCATATAGAAAAGGTCACACCTTCTAAACTAAGATGTTTAGGGATTTTTAACTTACTATGCAACAACCCAGACAGGAGTACTATGTGTTCCATATAGACAGAATTATTGTTCTATATAGAGAAACATGCACCCGATTTTGAAACACAGCAAATACTAGTAGAAGCTTTCTTATTCAACATGTTTAACAACTTCTCCCTTTCGACAACGACGGCGTGCTAGTGCATGACGTCGTGATCGTGATCGCCCCTAAACTCATCTCCTCCGCCTCCAGCAGCATCGCCCTGCGCCATTCCTCAACGTACACCGCGTCATGATCATTCAGCCCCGGCGGCAGATCTCGATCCGCTACAACATTGAGAATCTCTTCACTTCTCCCCAACAGAACGGCAGCCTGTAGCACGCTTCTCCCTCTCTCCTCGATCGCTTTCATCCGACATTTTTTTGATATCACCCGCCCTAATTTAGTTAGACACGCGGCCAAAACGTCCGCGGTCATTCTCCTTAAACAATCAAACAACTCTTCACCACTGATGGTGTTCTCCTCGTCACAGCCGTTCAAAATCGTGCTGCTGATCCGGTACATGGAGTTCGCCGCGATGATCCTCGGCTTCCAGTTCGCCGGGTTGAACATTGGGCAATCCGGCACGTCTGTTTTCAAACCAGATGCGATGGATTCGCTCTCACGTGCTAGCCTCTCCAGCGTGTGTTTACTGGTCGAACTGTTTGCACCGATCTCAGCAACGTCGATTTCCTGCCATTTCCGAAACAGATCGACTCTCAGCCACAGATCAGCAGCTTTTCTCACGTTCTTCCACTCTTCATTGCTGTAGAAGCTCTCTTCCACAAACTTCACCAATAAAAGGCCGTTGCATTTTAGGAAACGTTTCATTTTTATTGGGACAACCCAAAAAGAAAAACGATTCATTTTTAATGGGACGGAGGGAGTATCATTTATATTTATTTTTACAGAAGAGGCATTAACAGTTTTGAAGAAAATACTTCTACCACTTATCTAGCTTACAATAGTATCTATGTGATCGCTTGTATACATATAAGAAATGGGGAGCACTATGGTGACTCCTTAAATACAATGACAACCTACCACGATTTAGGTCCATTAGATCATCTGTTAATTGGATGGTTTAGATTGATTTGTAGGAATAGAGTTCGAATTGCTTGGTAGTGAATTATACATTGCTTGAAAGGGTAAGTAGGGAATTTTACAAATATTGAAACCGATATGGGATTTGAAAATTTGCGGTAATTTAGGAAACAGATTTAGAAAAGATTTCTCTCTCCCTCACGATGCTATAATTCTCTCATACTACTTTCCAAACTGAATAGTCATCTCTCATTCTCACATTCTACAATTAAGAGCGCCGATTTGCTCTCCCCGTCACTCATGTAATCCTTAGACCATCTCCAACCATACACCAAAACTCATTTTTGGTGTAGATAATTTCTCCAATCGTACACCAAACGCAAACCCATTTTTGGGTTTTTGAATAGATTAACACCAAATATGGTGTTTACTCCAAAATTTTGTTAGACAAATACTCAAAAATGGTGTAAACATAAATATGGTGTAAATGGTTGGAATAAAACTACTTTTTGGTGTGACATATACTCAAAAATGGGTTTGAGTTTGGCGTGAATGGTTGGAGATGGCCTTAAACGTCGTTGATTTCGTCCAGTGTAGTTGGCCGCTTCCTGCAACTCATAACTGGTCCTCCAACCCTTTCCGTGCTGCTCTGGCACTCGTGGTTACGATTTAGGTACGATTATCAATTGCTTGTAATGGATGGTTAATTGCTTTTATTGCTAATGTTACGTTGTAGGTTCAATTTTGCAATCGCTTCAAATGATTTAGGTTCAATTTGCAATAGCTTGCAGTTGTTGGATAATCTTTAAGTGAAATTTAATGATTTGCATTGCTTCTAATGATTGGGTAATTGCTTCTTAATGTGGGCAATTTTAATGATTTTCTTTGTATTGATTGTTTCACTATTGCATACGGACTGTTCGTCGGGTCATTCGCGCCGTTGCTATCATCGGTCGTTGGCCGATTTGACTGACACAATGCGCTGCTGAGGTTAAGCAGTGGCTGCATCCTGTTTCTTACAAAATTATCCACCCTAGGGTCTCTTTTGCTTGGTATGCCTATTAATTGTTCAATACAATTAATTAGATTGATATCTAGAATTGCTTGTTTTGTGTGTTAATATTGCTTGATAAATGCATTGCTTGTTCTTGTTAGAATTGCTTGTTTTGTGTGTTAATATTGCTTGATAAATGCATTGCTTGTTCAGTGTGTTAGAATTGCTTGTTTTGTGTATTAATATTGCTTGATAAATGCATTGCTTGTTCAGTGTGTTAGAATTACTTGTTCAGTATGTTAGAATGGCTTGATAAACGTATTTCTTGTTAAGTGTGTTATAATTGCTTGACAAGCATTGAAAATGTGGGTCAAAAGGCACGTGTTTAAATTTCTTACTAATGGCTTGGAAATGTGCTTGTTAACATTAGTATTTAGCCATTTCGAATTGTGTGCCCTTTGGTCTCTTTGCGTGGTGTATGCATGTAGCTATTTCGAATTGTGTACTCTTTGGTCTCTTTGCTTGGTGTATGCATGATAAGTGCTGAGTACATTTAATTATATTGATATTTGCTTGTGCAGTGTGTTAGAATGGCTATATAAACATATTGCTTGTTCGGTGTGTTAGAATTGCTTGATAAACATATTCGTTTGCTCCGAGTGTTAGAATTGATTGTTCAGTATATTAGAATTTCTAGTTCAAGCTTATTAATTGCTCCTTTAATTTTTGCTTCAATAAAGCATTGAAAATGTGTATAATTTGCTTACTAATGGTTGTTAATAATGGTTGGAAAGTGGAAGGAAACCATAGAGCCTGCAGCAGACGACTCGACGGAAATCTATAGAAGCTCAAGCAGGAAAATGAGTGTGGATCAGGGAGCTATTCACGAATGATAATGGATAATGTATTAATATATGCTTACTTTATGTTATGAAATTGCTTCTTAAATAATTGTTCAATGCTGTTCATTTAATTGCATACTAACTTTATAAATAATGTTTTGTTCATTAGTTGTGGTCAAGCTATCCAATGGCCCGGAGGTCCTGCCGTTTAGGAGGTCACCCACATTTTTCAGCAATCTATTAAAAGCTTTGAACGCGAAACAGAGAAAAGTGGTAGTAGCGATGGGTTTTGGAGCAATTTTGAACTTCACGCTGGAATACTTGCAACCAAAACTATCGTATTGTAGTATATATATGCTTACTGCATATCTACATGATGCTTGGAATACTCGATAACTAGCCAACAATGTAAAATTTTTGGTTGTTGAACACGAGACTGGCTGATTAGAATGGTTAAAAAACTATGTCGAATTGCTTGACACATGTTTGAAAAATGCTTGTGTGTTACCGTATATTTGCTTGTTGCTTTAATTGCTTATGTTGTATTGTATATGTGCTTATTACATATCCACTTGCCGCTTGACTTACTACAGAATGAGCCTACAGTCTAATAGTTTTGTTCGTTGAACATAGGACTTGCTAATTACAATGGTTAGAAAAAGGAGTTAGTTTGCTTGCCACTAGCTGATATTAAAAATGCTTATGTAATTTCATATATGCTTGGTGATTCAAATTGTGTGTGTTCTACTCCCTTGTCCCAACTAAGATAACATATTTCTATCTGCTTGTAATTTTCTCTCTCCAAATAATACATCTAACTACCTTGAGATTTAGAACAATTAATCACACATAAAGGATCGATTATTGATATAAGCAAATGTAGACGCATAGACAAGCAAATCATCAAATGTAACCAAGTGAAATTGTAGTTTCAAAATCAATCGTGAATGCTACCCAAAATCAATCAAAAATTGTCTTGTACTATGGTAAAACACTTATAACTGACTGGATAGCAACATATTACAAATTGCTATGAAATATGTGATACATTATTAACCAAGCAAGTGATATAGCAAACATATCCAAGCAAGTTGATAAGCGTGTGGATTTGGCTCCACGTTTCCGTTTGTCGAAACCAGAAGCATGAGCATAATCGTCGTAGAAAGCAATTACGTCACCTACTGTGTTGAATTTCTCACATCGAATGGTTTTACGCTGACGGGGTAATCAAGCACACGAGTAACTGGGTAGCATAAGAAATATATAGAAGTGATTAATAATGAAAAGAATAGGCATCGTGAGTCAAATCACGAATAAGGAATGGATGAAATAATAAGCAAAATATAATGCATTGGCAAGCAACTCGACATATGTTACCAAGCAAACAACAATACAAAATAATTATTGATCTATTACTCTTAGTAAAACAAAAATGAGCATACATAATCAATGACATTGTTATGCAATTTTGGACATACAACAAAGCAATATAACAAATGGTTCGAAGCAATCTACGATACGAAATCTGAAATAATCAAGCACCAACCGACATATATTATTGTAATATGGTGCGGACATGAAATGTTGGACACACAAAGCGATATAGCAAACATATCCAAGCAATATGATAAACGAGATCTGTAATGTGTATTAACCGAATCAAGCATAAATATACAGTCATTGGGTATGAATATCAACTCCATGAACTTCAATTATAATAGTAGGATAAAGGATTCACAAAATTCAATTGGCGAACGGAATCAATTGGGAATATACTCTTATCTCTTTGTTTTGCAGTTTAGGATCAGGAATCGGGAATTTATTTGCTACCTATGCATTGACAAATGTAATCAAGCAAAAAGGAGATGCAAAATCATTGTTAAATAAAAGTGCAACAATCACTTCCTTGCAAGCACAACGCAATAAGATATTTAACCAACTAACACTACCATGCAATGTCTGACCCGTAAGCAAGCAATATAATATATTTAACCAAGCAAGCTGACAAACGGATTTTGTATGGCGTAATACAACAACTCATGCTCTAAATTACAGTAACACATCAAATATGAACTCCATGAGGTTTAATTAAAAACTCATAAATTTTATTTACGAATTCAATTGGGAAGATACAAGTTCGGTAGTTAACATATCAAAATTCACGATTACATGAAATTGATTCACATATTTTAAATACACAATTACACGATTTAAATATCAAATTCATGAAATTGAATCACATATCAAAATCAAACCGTAAATACATAGTTACATGATTACAAATGATTAGTCATGGAGTTCATTGACGTAAATCACAATTAGGAGTGATACTCACCGTTTGCAAAATAAGTGAAATGGATGTCAGCGGGAACATCATTCTCCATGATTAAATGATGATAGAAGATTGAAGGAAGAATTAAAGAGAGTGAATATCTGCAAAATTTGAAGAAACAGAATGAAAGTAGCGCAAACACAGGCGAATGAGAGATTGAGGGAATTGTTGTTTAAGATTGAGAGAATTTGTAACAGAGAGATTGAGAGAATTACAGAGATTGGAAATTAGCGTTTTTTTGCTTAAGATTTGATAAATTAACTGCCGAAATTGAAGAAAGAGAAAAGGAGGACATACCGTGATTTAGGTTTGGAGATAATCCGCAAGAATTGGGATTTCCAATTATAGCCTTCTACATTTTTTTTAATGTTTTTTTGATGAAATAGAGCTTGCCACGTGGCAAGCTAAGAATGAATCTGGTCCAAGAATTTAACAGTTCTTATTGGTGGTACAGTGTCATTTGAATTATCATTGTCATTTTAGTATCTCTCTATAAGTAATTGTTGTAAAAATTAACCTTTTATCTATAACAGAGAATTAATGTGCTAATTAAAAGTGATTTTTCCTAATTATAAAATTATTGACATAAAAAAAATGATTCGCAATCAAATTGTTTTTGGGGTCGGTTTGAACTTGTTAAAATGTAAGGCCTTGACTTCTTCGTTTCATACTATACACATATATAGGCCTATTACATTCCTTTTGTACGGTCCGAATTTACGAAAATATGATTGTACAAAACATCCTAACCATGATCAACCATGATCAACCATTAAGAGTAGCAGTATTAAAAGAAAAAATAAGGTAAGCAAAGCATAAAAGCATATAAAAATAAGAATTAAAAATTTCATCTTCGAAATCATCCCGCCATTGCAAAGTCAGATTGTGTATAAATACAAACGCTCAAAAATCAATAAAACAAAAGGAATATAATGAGAACACATAGAAAAACGATTAAAATGGAATAATTGTAGAGATAAAAAAGGGGAGGAACATTATAGAATGTGAGAAAATCACCATCTCGTAGGGAATTTTCTTTACAAAATTAGGCCAACCCTTTTCCAAAAACCAACAATCATTCACTTTCTTCACATCAACTTCCCAACTCATCTCTCTATTCCCTCGCATTATCCTGCATCTTGTCGGAATATTCTCACCAAATTTGTCGACAAAATCTGGGGGAATTCTCTATTGTATATGCAAACTAATTAAGGAGAAATAGAATTATTAAAGCATTATTATTATGAAAGTTAGTGGGTAAGTGGCCATGGATGTCATAAGTGGGTAGTTAATCATGAAAAAAATAAAGAGTTTTAGTATTAATATTTCATTTAAGTTAACAATAAAGTAAGTATATTAAAAAAATCTTTTTATATTATCAATGACATTCATATAATTATTCCCAAAACTCCCCTTATATATATTTATAGATATGATTGTACAAAACATCCTACAGTCCGCCGCACATTCATGATAGAGACATGCATCTTTCAATACTCCCTCAGTCCTATATAATTTGGGACACTTTGATCCGTCACGAATTTTAAGAAATCTAATAAATAATAAATAAAATTTTAGTTTCTTATAGTAGATAATAATTTTAATCATAACACATAAAAGTTATTGTTTTTATAAATAAATTAAATTTGTATGAATAGCTCAATATAAATTTGAATTACCCTAACTTATCAATTAATAAGAAATTAAAAATGTTTATGGTATATAAAACTTGACAGAAGAATAAATTTTTTTCGTAAATGGTACATATAGTGTAAAAGTAGAGAAAACTAAGAACTGTGTTTTTTATTAAATTATTAATTTATTTAAACTAAAATTTATGAAGATTAGTTTGATCACCATTATTTGTTTTCTAAATGATGGTAGTACATCATTAAATTATTCGTAAACTAAATATACAATAAATATATAAATACAATGATATATAATATTTTATTTAAATATATATATCCATAAATAAATGCTGTATAAAAAAAGAAACAAAATTAAAAATGTCGATCATAATAATGTGGATCTCATGAAAGCAAATTACTCCCATACATAACTCCAAAGTTTAAGCTATATCCTTAAATAGATCTAATTAATATGCACAATTAATGTAAAGGGTAACATAGTAAACATACAAAACATAAATTTAAATAAAAATATAAAATAATCTAAAATGACTATTTTAACCTCATTATAGCATTATGGCTTGAAGACATTATGTCTCTAAAACATTTTCCTTTAGAAAATACTCCCTCCGTCCCCGATTAAGAGTCACACTTTTCCATTTCAGTCCGTCCCTAATTAAGAGTCACACTTCATTTTTTCCATAAATAGTAAGTAGGTCCCACATTCCACTAACTCAATTCACTCACATTTTATTATAAAATCAATATTAAAAAATGGGTCCCACATTCCATTAACTTTTTAAACAACTTTTCTTTACATTTCTTAAAACCCGTGACCGGTCAAAGTGTGACTCCTAATCGGGGACGGATGGAGTATTTCATTTAATCGGAAAAGGTAATAATGTCAACATCTAAATGGCACTTCGTACTATAGTTTCGGCACTTCGTACTATAGTTTCATTCCATAAAATTATTCAATATTTTTATAGGAAGTTTAGTACTCCCTTCATTTCTTCATAGTTGAGTCATTTTATCATTTCGGAAAGTTTCTTCATAGTTGAGTCGTTTTCTTATATGATAATTTTTTCCTTTTTTTTACTTTACTCTCTCTTACTTTATTCTTTCTACTTTATTCACTTTATACTTTATTCTCTCTACCTTTTCCTCTCTCTTACTCTTTTATCTATTCATTTAACACACCCAACATTCATTTCTAAAACTCCGTGCCCGAAAAGTTCCGCCTCAACTATGAAGAAACGGAGGGAGTAGAAAGTATCTTCTGCCCTCATAAAATTAATGTCTTTGATATCTATTGGAAGTTTATTAGGAAAGAGGGCAGAAATTTATAATTGCCGACAAGAAAATTACAACAATATAATGGCGGCCGCTAGATGCTGGTGAAAGTGTGATGAAAAAGAAATACATAGAGCTGTTAAATTAATAATAATATTTCCTACTTCTAATAAAAATATGGACACCTTTTTTCGTACGTTCTAAATAACTCATTTCTATTTATAAAAAATTCACCTAAATTCACTCATATATATCAATTTATTTATAACTAACACCACTAGGACCTATTAGAGCATCCACAATGGATGCCCGATCGCGCGCCCGATCACCCGAGATCGGGCTCGGGCGTGGTCGGGCATCCATTGCAGCCCTCGGTCACGCCCGAGCGCGACGGATAGTTCGGTCGCGGCCGATCCCGAGCCCGATCGATCGGGCGTGAGATCGGGCGCCCATTGCAGAGGCGCGCCCGATCACGCCCGAGCCCGATCACGCGTTTTTGATTTTTTTTTTTTTCTTTTTCAATTCTATAAATATACCTTCATTTCACTCATTTTTCACACAACTCTCACACATCTCTCTCAACTCTCTCTCCATAGCAATATCTCTTTCACTCACTTTTTCAAAATGTTTCCTGGGGAAGATATTGGTCGGTCTATGGAACGCACAATGTTTGCTTTCGGGAACCAGATTCTCGCCGGTATTCGTGGAATACATGAGCAAGAGCAAGCCGAACAGCAGGCCCAAGAGCAGGTCCCGAGGCCCATCCGCCGACGGACATCCGTCCGTCGAGAGCATGTCCTAGCTCATCAACGTCTGTTCGAGGACTACTTCGCCGAACATCCCCGGTGGGGCGCGCCGGTTTTTCGCCGACGGTTTAGGATGCGGCGAGAGTTGTTTCTCCAGATTGTTCACGCGTTGGAGGCGCGCGACGAGTACTTCCAGTGGCGGGAAGATGCGGCCTATAGAAAGGGTTCATCCCCGCTGACGAAGTGCACTGTTGCGCTTCGTCAGTTGGCATACAGCACTACGGCGGACATGTTCGACGAGTATCTTCACGTCGGGGATACAACTGGCCGAGAGTGTCTGGTCAATTTTTGTGCGGGCGTTATTGATGCCTTCGGCGCCACATATTTGCGCAAGCCGAATGCCCAAGACTGCCAGGACCTGCTGCGGATGCACGATACGGTGCACGGCTTTCCTGGAATGTTAGGGAGTATTGATTGTATGCACTGGGAGTTGAAGAATTGTCCTGCAGCGTGGAGAGGCCAATTCACCAGTGGGTATAAGGGTACCCACCCGACAATGATCCTTGAAGCAATCGTTGACCACGGTCTTTGGATTTGGCATGCTCACTTTGGCGTGGCGGGGTCCAACAACGACATCAATGTGCTGAACTCGTCCAGTCTCTTCACCGAGCAATGCAATGGCAACGGTCCGGTTATCAGCTTCACTGCCAACGGACGAAAACATCATATGGGGTACTACTTAGCCGACGACATTTACCCCAGATGGCCAGTTTTCTTGAAGACGATCTCTTGTCCAACGGGTGCGAGGAGAGAGTTTTTTGCGGCAAAGCAGGAGGCTGCACGGAAGGACATGGAGCGAGGATTCGGTGTGCTTCAAGCGCGTTGGGGAATAGTGAAAGGCCCGGCTCGTTCCTGGTATAGGCATCATATCGCCAATGTCATGTACGCGTGCATCATCTTGCACAACATGATTATTCACGACGAAGGTCGTGCAGCTAGCCAGTGGTCCGACGATGAAGCCGCTCCGAGCGCAGGTCATGCAGCCCCGCCGGTTGTTCGAGGTTTACCCTATGGACTCAGCGAGCGATTACAAGCTCAGGAGAGCATGCGCAACCAACAAGCTCATCTTGATCTCATGAACGACATGATTGAAGAAGTTTGGACACGTAGTGGTCGTTGAAATTGTACCTCTTTTTTGTAACTTTAAAAAAAAAATTAAGTAATGTATGTTTTTTGCTAGTTCTTTAATTTAGAAGTATAATTTTGCTATTTATAATTGGTAAACATAAAAAAAATTAAAACTAAAATTGAAATGAGAAATGGATAATAGATAGGGCATGCACTAGGGCTCCACCATTGCAGAAAGATGGGGCATGCTGACGTGGCAACCACTAAGGCTCTCACTGGGGCATGCACTAGGATGCTCTTAATAAATAAATAATAATATGAATCCTATTATCCACCTACACTCTTTTAACTACTTCATATTTCTAAGCATCTGTGTCCTAAATGTCATTTTTTGGAACAACAGGAGTACTACCTCCGTCCCCCAAAATTTGCTACACTTTGACCCGACACGGGTTTTAAGAAATGTAATGGAAAGTGATTTAAAAAAGTTGGTGGAATGTGGGTCCTACTTTTAAAGTATTAGTTTTATAATAAAATGTGAGTAGGAATGAGTTAGTGGAATATGGGGTCCACTACTAAAAATGGTAAAAGTGAAGTGTATCAAATTTTCAGGGATGGACCAAAATAGTAGATTGTATCAAATTTTCAGGGACGGAGGTAGTAATATCTAAAAAGTCAATCTCATGTTCCCTATATTAACGAATTTTTTAGTTTTATAAATATTCTAAAAAGTATAAGACGAATTTTAAAGTCACCGTTACAATTTTGATTAAAATAATTAAAATTAATGTCTCCAAAATTTTGACGACTAACGTTTTTTATTATATAATTTTAATGGTAAGTTCAGTTCTCCTGTCTTTTTTCACAGTTTACGTAGTATTAAATTTGTAATTTAATTTATATAGTACTGTCTCTGTTTTCCATTATATTTCATATGTCACATTCAAAATGAAACATTACCCTTTTAGGGTGACTAATTAAAAATGAACTATTTCCTAAAAAAAAAAACACTGTATAAAATCTCGTGCCAAAAACCAAAGATTTTATATTTATTAGGATGGAGAAAGTATATCACAGTTTTTCATTTTGGATCCATCCTTTATTATATGTTTCATTTCATTTTTATTACTTTTGATTGTAAACCCACATGTCATTAACTCATTTTTATCACATTTTATTATAATATTAATATATAAAAATAGGACCTATATTTTACTAAGTTTTTAACCTATTTCTTTTACATTTTTTAAATTCTGTGTCGGTCGAAATGGGACACATATTAGGGGACGAGAAGAGTAGTATTTTGTGATTTATTAAATTGTTAGGAATTTTGCTTATTTGTTTTTCTATATTAAATATTCTGGTAGAAAATAAATTTACACTTGGAAAGTTTACATTATTAATAAATTTAATAAATTTTGCTTATATAGAAGATGAAATGTTTCTTCAAAAAAATGTGAGGGGTTCATCTTCTTCCCGTGCTAAAAATCAAATCTCAATCACTAGATCCAAAAATGGAAGGATGAGATTAAATGTAATTTGAAAATATGAAATTACTATATCGGTATTTTAGTACACTTATCTCGTAAACTCTGTATTTTCAAATCCAAAATTTTACAAACTCAATCCTTCCATTTTTTATTTAGTGGTTTAGATTTGACCTAATTTAGTCTCTAGTTATTCACTAGAGTATGTAGTGACTTTAAACGAGTACTTTCTCCGTTTATGAAATAATGCCCACATTTGCCCATTTTTTCCTTACATGTAATAATGTCCAACCCCATACTTCCTGCCGTAGCCCTCCTCTTCCGCGACTAGCACCGCTGCAGTTCGTGACGTACCCCCGAGCAGTGGCGGACTTATAAGTGCCATGGGGGTCTGATACGAGATATCTATATGAATATTCCCTCTACCCTATTATTTAGTTAGTTATTGATTTAGCATATCTTTCCCATATTTTCCCTTATTATCTCTTAGGATCTTTTGTCTTGCTCATTAAGTTAGTATCCCTATTATAAATAGGGCTATTGTTGTTATCATTATTCAATCAAGAAATACAATTACCTTTATCTTATTTTTACGCTTATTTCAATTCGGTATTGATTTTGGTTTGATCGACAGGAAAAGCTCCCACGATTACCTCGTCTACCTTTTATCCCTCCGACGATCGCCTCTGCGACGCCGGAATCTTGTTAAGAGAAATCATCTCTTAACAATTGGTGCTTTCATCTTCGCAACTCATGGCTCATACCAATGATGAAATCTATCTATCTTACCTATGTGACCAGATTTTGGTTGCCTGCAACAGAATAAACAAGAAGTTGGACGTGATGGACGAATAACAACGCTTGTTCACCTACACGATTCATATGCGCCGCTGCAATATCCTACGCCGCCGTACGTCTTGCCGTGGCAACCAACAGCATAAACCTACTTCAACAATCAGCCTCAACCCTACTTCCACCAGCCACCCCCAGATACCCACCAACCGACGCAGCCCCCTGATCCTCCAGATTCGCATTGTTAAGAGATGATTTCTCTTAACAAGATTCCGGCGTCGCAGAGGCGATCGTCGGAGGGATAAAAGGTAGACGAGGTAGTCGCGGAAGCTTTGCCCGTCGATCAAACCAAATCAATACCGAATTGAAATAAGTGTAATTATAAGATAAAAGTAATTGTATTTCTTGATTGAATAATGATAATAACAATAACCCTATTTATAATAGGGATACTAACTTAATGAGCAAGACAAAAGATCCTAAGAGATAATATGGGAAAATATGGGAAAGATATGCTAAATCAATAACTAACTAAATAATAGGGTATAGGGAATATTCATAGAGATATCTCGTATCAACTCTTCTGCAATTAAAATTCGCCTTGTCCTCAAGGTGGGAACCACGACACAATGAAGAGCTACACAAAAGGTTTGGCGAGCTATTCCCTCCTGGATCAAACGCACACCGAATAGGGAAGCGTCTCCCTTCCTCATCCCTATCAAAAATCATCAAAGGAGGGCCAATGTGATTATCAAAGTTCGGCACTAAAATGGATAGCTTGTCAACACGTCCAAGAACATTCAAATATAGCGTGTCATTGCGCGGCGGGATCAACCGTGCATCACCGTTGAGCAATGTTGATCGATGATTCATTCTTGCAACATCACCACCCTGCAAATCCCGTGTAACTTGCCACTCGCCCTCTCTGTCCAGCTCGCGGAACAATTGTTTTCCTTCACCCTTAGTGTAATTGAAGAAGTTTTGCACCGAGAGAAGCCCATTCTCATCTGAGTGATCATCCTTCGCATCCTCAATGGACTCATCTGTGTCCTCGTTCAACAAAACACAAATCTCATTCGTAGAAAGTATGCTTTGGCTTCCACTTTCTAATTGCTTTTGAGTGCCTTCAATAAAAACATTACCAAGGATGTAGTTCTCAGAAAGCAAGGTTTTTTCTTCCAAACCAGAAGATTGTATATCACTTGTTGGCTTAATCTCATGAGCCTTGTCGAGGGCACTGTTGGATGGTACCTTGCTCCATGTATAGCACAGCTTCGACGATGGCGTAGAGCTCCTTGTGATACGTAGAAGCGAATTATTAAATTTCTTCTAAATAAATTCTAATTTCGAAACTGGACCAAGGCTTCCCTTTATTTTCAGCCCAAGTAATTAAATCTCAAATTTGGGACTCTTCAAATTATGTACTGCAACATTAATTATTTGCTCGGATTTAATTCTTCCACTCACTTATCCCAAATAAAAAGTTAGCCCATCAACACTTAAATAAAAGAACCCACACCTAAATACCCATTCATCATCTCCCTCGCTATTTACCCCAACTAAAATGAGAGAAGCTCTCCCCTCACTACCTGCTGCCGCCGCCGCCTCTGACGGCGTCTCTCTCTCCCTCCTCCGTCGGTCTGTCCCTTCTCTTTTCTCTCTCCTTCTCCTCTCCCTCTCGTCTCCTGCTCACGCCGCCGCCCTCATCTCTTTCCAGCTCTGCCGCCGGAGCTGTTGACAGATCCCCGGCAGAAGTGTGCTCCCAAGATAAAACTCTCTAACCTTTTTTTGATTATTATAGAATTCATTTTGGGTTTTCACGGTTTTAGGATCTACTTTAGCATTTCTTGTAATTTGGAAGACTTGCGTTAGGCTCCTTTGCACCCTAAGTGTCCTATTTCCTTCTTAATCTCAGCCGTAGGATCCTTGAACTGGATGGTTGTGATCAATGCATTATTAGTCTATAATGTTGCATTATTAGCCGTTGTGCATTATTAGAATGAAAATGTGCATTATTAGTCTATAATGTTGCATTATTAACCGTTGTGCATTATTAGAATGAAAATGTGCATTATTAAATGACACGTGGCATTAATCTAACCGTCAGATGACAAAATCGTGGGGCTAGGATTAAGAAGGAAAAAGGACAAAAGATATGAAAATGATTTGAATACATCCCTGTGAAACTTACTATTAGGCTAGGTGTTGTAAATTCAAAATTTGAGCAGATTCTATGTTCGAAATTGTATATGCATGCTTGTACATAGATGAAAGAAAAGAAAGGCTCGGTCTTTACCTTTTGATGTGGGAACAAAGTATTGTTGGATTGTAGGCCTTGATCCTACGATTACATGCAACTCTCCCTCCTAGTACTCCTTTATTCTGTACGTGTGTGATGAGAATTTTTGTAATGTTTCATAGTGATTGGATGGCCTAAAGTTGAAACGCTTGGGGGTTTATATACTCGCCGATCCTTTGCAAGTTGCTATGCAAGTGGAGAGGGAGTTTAAATTTGGGGGAGGTTTAACTTAGGGGAGGTTTGGTTGTATGTTAGAGATATTTGCTCTTTTTGGTGATCCTATAGCCAAAAAGCATTTTGGTATTTGATGGAGAATTTGAGGGGTTGGGATCCTATGTTGTGCTAAATAGCACAGCAGTGTCTAATACAACATTAAAATAGTATATACATATTCAATTTATTTTATTATTTGATTATTTTAATTGGTGTGTCTAATCGTCGCTCCTGCTGTCCTATTTAGAATAGCAGATGATCCCCCTCCAAATTTGAGACCTTGATTTGTTGGTGCATTAAATGTCCACTTGGCAATATCTTTTCAAAGATTACGATTAGATGGGGAGATAAATCTCCTCCCTTTATTACTCTATCAAATCTGCGTATTGATTCGCTTTTGGATTCTCCCAAATCCATTTAAACTCAATAATTGATTTTTCTTACTTTCTCTATTTCTCTTCTTTTGTAGGAAATAGCATCCATTTAAGGATCATGGGCTCTCCTCGTTGATGTATTGGCTTTCCTTGGAGCGGTCCCTAACGACCTCTAGCATCACTGCCAAAATCTGCAAGCAGCAGTTAAACCCAATGACGAAGCCACTGTGGGGCCTGGGGGGCCACTGGGCCCCCCAGCTAATAAAGTTATTACTATATATATATGGTATTAGTAGACGTCACCAAACCGAACCGGCCCGGAACCGTCACCGGCGGTTCGGAACTGTGAACCGGAACCGCGGTGGCGGTTCGGAACCGGATAGGAGTCGGCGGTTTAGGTGGGCCGGTTCAGGTTAGAAACCGCCGGTTAGAAACCGGCGGTTCGCCGGAAACCGGCGGTTAGGCGGTTCCGGCAGCTTTTCAGGCGGCAGGTGGTGGCAGCGTAGGGTTGCAGGCGTAGGGTGGCAGGAAACCGGCGACCAAACCGCCGGTTTGGTCTGGAACCGGCCAGAAACCGCCGGTTCCGGCAGCTTTTCAGGCGGTCTAGGCGTAGGGTTGCAGCGTAGGGTGGCAGAACGGTTAGAAACCGCCGGTTTCGTGTCAGAACCGGCCAGAAACCGGCAAGAAACCGGCGGTTCAGGCGGTAAACCGGCCGGTTTCAAATTTTCGAAAATTCAAATTTTTATTTTTTATTTTTTATTTTTATTAAATCTGATTTTTTCTCCTATAAATACCCCCTCTCCCCTTCATTTCTACTCACCCCATTCTTGTGTTAACAAGGATTTCTCTTCTCAATCTCACAATTTCTCTCATCTCTATCTCCATTCTCTCTAATTGTTCAAGTTGTTTACTATATTTGTGCAAATTGTTCTTATAATTTACTTCAATTGTCTATCATAATCATCCGGTCATCCCTCACTACTCTTGTTATACTCTCTCTTTATTTTTCAATTTGCAAAAAATGTCTTCATCTCGTCGTGGTGGTGATCGGGGCAAGGGAATTGCCCAAGACCAAGATCAAAGTGGTCGTCGGAAATCAAGGCGCCCTAGTCGTCGTGAGGTTATGGATGAGGTTTCCCAACAAACCGCTATGCGTTTGCAAGTAAGTTGTTCAAATATTAATTTTACAAATTCTTATTTTTGGTACTATACATTATTTATACCGTTTATAACTTTATATATAATATTTGTAGGCCGAAGAATATCATAGGGCTGCCATGGTACTTAGCAACATGAGCGGCGCCGAAGGTTACGAGTCTTATCACTCTTATGGTAACGTGAATTTATCATCCGACGACGACGGTGGTAATGGTGGAGGATCTGCACAATATCCTCCGACGAGCGCCGGACAAGTTGGTGAAAATGATGAAGCGGTTCCTCCTCCTGAAACTCAAACCGAGCGGGGTAAGGCTAATAAGAAGGCCTTGAAATCGGATACTTTTGTTAAACATTATAAAAAAGTCCCGGTACTAGATGGAACCACTCAAAAAGAGACCAATGAATTTGTCGCATATTGTAACTATTGCGATAAATCCTACCCCTTTTTTGCCGGTGGGGGCTATGGTACTCTCCATCGTCATTTAAAGGCAAAGCATCCGATCGAATATGGGACCGCCAAATCCCAAACCCAACTAAACTTCCCGTCCGGTGCGTCTGAAACAACAGGTACGCCTCTTTTTAAATATGCTCATAAAGTCGCTCAAGATGCTATGGTTAGATGGGCTGCAATGAATTGCCTTTCAATTTTTTTATGACAAAAAATATGAAGTTACTATGCAAACTGCTTTTAATGTCGGTGCTAAAAGAATACCCGCAACTTCACATCAAAGATCTAACAACAGACAATTTTTTGAGAAGCAAAAAGAAGTAACACGTTTTTTGTCCAACTTGGGTCACAAAGTAAACATTTGCTCTAATGTGTGGACTGATGCTTTTCAAAGAAATTCTTATATGGGCATTACATGTCATTTTTTGGACAATAGTTGGACGTTGCACAAGCGTTTGATTGGTTTTAGATAATTTCCTACGCCACACACCGCACCCGCAATTGCTGCTTTAATTATTCAAGTTTTGAATGAATATAGATTGTGCAATAAGGTCTTTTCTGTTGGTTTTGATAATGCAACCGCTAACACTGCAAGTATTGCCGACTTAATTGCGGCTTGTGCCCCGGTTATAACTGGTGAGTACTTTCATCAAAGATGCATTTGTCATATTTTAAATTTATGTGTACAAGAAGCTCTTTCTTTGTGGCAAAAACATGTTGATCCTATTAGAACTGCCGTAAATTTGATCTATTGGAAGCCTCACATTGGTAAGGCTTGGAAGAAATATTGTCATCAAAAGAAGATCAGGTACACAAATTTTACAATTGATGTGTCTACTAGATAGAACTCCACATATGATTGTTTGAACTCTACTTTGGAGCATATAGATTATTTGATTGATTTTTTTAGGACTTATCCCGTTCCTGATTTATATTTATCGCATGCATGTTGGGAGCAAAGCATGAGTTTGTTTAAATTGTTCAAAGGTTTCAAAAATGCGACTGTTGAGTTATCGGGTGTTTATTATTGCACATTTGTTCGTGTTTTAGAGCATTGCATGTATATATCACTTGGTTTTAAGACGGCTATGAAAAATTCCATTACAAATCCTGAGTTGATGTGTGTTTTATATTATATGATTGACAAATGGCTTAAGTATTTCAGTGAGATTCCAACGGTGTTTTTGATTGCAAAGGTTTTGGATCCGAAATGGAAATTGGTCGGTACCTTGAAGATTTTAGAATTTTATTACAACAATTTGAGTTCTATTGATCTTCAACCACTTCGGGATTTGCAATCCGAAGTCAATGAGGACAACAACATACGTTTGTCCGAAACATTCCAAATAAACCTCCCCAATCTCTCCGTCATCAAACATGCATTTGAGTTTGAGTTGCGAACTCTCTTTGCCGAATACGAAGTCAAGTACAACAGTATCCACCAAGTGAGACAACGACCCACCCCTCATCAACAACACAGTTTTGGGTTCTTTCAAGTTGATGACCCCGACGCACAATCCCAATTGGCCGACCTATACGGTTACACCACCAGCGGCAGTTTGTCGGCAAGGAGTACGGTAAGTGAGTTAGATTTATATTTTGACTCACGCTTTTCTTTGAATGAAGATGAAGGTCCCGTTCCCAACCAAATCGATGTCCTCGATTGGTGGGGAACACATGAGAAAGATTTTCCCATCTTTGCATCAATGGTCAAGGAGATTTTTTCAATTCCGGCTTCCACTGTCGCCGTCGAGTCCGCTTTTAGTGTTGGAGGCAACGTCTTGGACGATAGAAGAAGTAGACTATCCGGCCAAAATATGGAAGCCACCATGTTACTTGACGATTGGTGTTCGGCTGACATTAGAGATCAAGAGCTAGATTGGAACACCCAAGTACAAACCGCCCAAGACTACTACCCCGACGAAGAAGAAGAAGAACAATGAGGTGGAGTGGGAGGTCTACCGCCGATTGCCGAATAGGTAAGTAAGGTAAGAGAACTACGTGGACTTTGATTCCTTAATGTAATTGAGCATTAAGGATACGTAGGCAACCCAACTTAAATTTTAAATTTAAGTTGGGCTCAAGTCCTTTTCCTTTATTTCTTTTTTTTTTCAATTGTTTCAATTTTAAAATATACAAATACAATTATATAATTGTATTTGTATATACTCTAATCGATGAAGAAGACTTCTCTATAAGACTAAATCCGGGAGACTTTTGACAATTCTACCATGATTGTTGATGGCTAAATTAAACTCAACAATTAAGGTTGAATTGCTAAAGGTATCCTCAATTTAGTTAGTAGAAACATCTCCTTCGCCGACTAAGAGTATATATATAATATATTATACTATCTATTTGCATTTATAATTTATTGTTTTTTACTTCAAGATTTTTTATTTAAATTGTTATACAAGCTAACAAGCATGTATTATGTTATGTATTAAGTCTTTTGACTCTTTTGTAATTTCAATTTTCAACATTTGTATTTGTAATATCAACATATCGTTCAAATTTGTATAATTGTAATTTGTATGATTGTAATTTGTAATCATTGTATCAATAAAATTCCAATTGTCCAACTCCAATGTCGACTTCTACTCTATTTGTCAATTGTCATTTTCGTTATATTTATTTATTCGATAGTAATTAGTAAGTAGAACACTACAACTACAAGATGTAATTTGTAATTAGCACTATAAATGAATAAATTAAAAAAAAAAACGAACTTGAACCGGCCCGGAACCGGACCGGAACCGTCTGAAAACCGCCGGTCTTGAACCGGCTACGAACCGTGAATGAACCGGTTCTTGAACCGGAACCGCCGGAAGCTAGGCGGGCCGGTTCAGGTTCGTGATTTTTTTGAACCGGAACCGCCGGTTCGAAACCGGGAACCGACGGTTCATGAACCGTGGTGACGTCTAGGTATTAGTAATGCATAATTTGTGACTAGCGCAGTTGGTCCTCCTTACTCGAGTTCGATTCCTGCGGCCTCCAATTCCTAATTTTTTTTTCCTTTGTTTAATTTTCTTACATTTTTATGCTCCCAAATCCCATATTCGAATCTCCCTTGGCCTAAAAATCAATTTTTTTCTTGTTTTGTTTTCTTACTCTTTTATCAATTTTTGTTTCTTACACTTTTACTTCTAAGAATTTTTTTTATTGTAGTATTTTCTTATATTTCTAAGTTTCCAAATTCAAATCCTTCCGCCTTATTTTACTTTCTTATACCTCCAATTCCTAATTTTTTTTTCCTTTGTTTAGTTTTCTTACATTTTTATGCTCCCAAATCCCATATTCGAATCCCCCTTGGCCTAAAAATCAATTTTTTTCTTGTTTTGTTTTCTTACTCTTTTATCAATTTTTGTTTCTTACACTTTTACTTCTAAGAATTTGTTTTATTGTAGTATTTTCTTATATTTCTAAGTTTCCAAGTTCAAATCCTTCCTCCTTATTTTATTTTCTTATACCTTTATGTCCAATAGTTTTACTCTCACTGCTATTTTATTTGCATATATCTGAATTTTAGTCTTATAGGAGTACTTAATTACTTGCACCTTATTTTTTAGAGTGAACTACAAAAATGGTCCCTGGACTATGGGTTTATCTCGCCCATAGTCCCTGGACTTTAAAAATATCGTCAGTAGTCCCCGGACTAAGGGTTTATCTCGAAATTGGTCCTTTTGGCTTTTTTTTGCACGAAAATACCCTTTGATATTAGTTTGGGGGGTTTGGGAAATTTGGTCTTTTTACATTTTTACATTTTAAATATGATATTATCTTAGTTATGTACTAACTTTGATATTATTTCAAAATTATCATTCTTCTTCCATTTTGTTATCCTTCACTGAATTTGTTTTTTTTTATTTCAATATTAGATTTAATTTTATAAAATTAAATTTAATATCTAGATTTTAAATATCAATAAATTTTTTTAATGAAAACTATTAATTCATGGACACTGTAAATATTGATTAAAACTATTAATTTTTGTTATTTAATATAATATTCAATTGAATTGAAGAAGTACAGAAAAATAATATTAATCATGATGGAAAAATAAGAGTTATTCTATTTAGCCTCCGTTCGGTTGTTATAATTGCTTGTGATTAAATATTATGAAGTTGACTAAAAATTTGATCCTACTAAAAATTTTATATAGGAGTATTTTTGTTGAAATTTTCTAGTAAATTTTGATTGTTTTCAAATTAATAAACGAAAATTATATTAGTCTTACATTAGATGCATATTTATTTCAGAATAAATTGTGTTATATAATCTATTTATAATTAAAGCTACTGTATTAAATATTGATTAAAACTAAGGCGTTGTCATACCTTATTGATTACATAGTACTATACACTATCAAATATTGATTATAACTATTAATTTTTGCTATTTAATAATTTTTATAATTAAAAAAATTTATTGATATTTAAAAATTAAAATTTAAAATTTTGTAAAATTAAATCTAATATTGAAATAAAGAAACAAAGTGAAGGATGACAAAAGGGAAAAAGGATGATAAATTTGAA
The DNA here is from genome assembly GCF_023119035.1 of Salvia hispanica. Lineage (NCBI taxonomy): Eukaryota > Viridiplantae > Streptophyta > Magnoliopsida > Lamiales > Lamiaceae > Salvia > Salvia hispanica. Next base: position 22,456,854 of record NC_062969.1, read on the forward strand.
ATAATATCAAAGTTAGTACATAGCTGAAATAATATCAGATTTAAAATGTTAAAAGTGTAAAAAGACCAAATTGCCCAAACCCCCCAAAATAATATCAAAGGGTATTTTCGTACCAAAAAAAGCCAAAAGGACCAATTTCGAGATAAACCCTTAGTCCAGGGACTACTGGCGATATTTTTAAAGGACTATGGGCGAGATAAACCCATAGTCCAGGGACCATTTTTGTAGTTCACTCTATTTTTTAAAACGGTAGCAGTCCCATGTACCACATGCAGTTTCGCCAAAAAAATTAGTAATGATACAAAATAAAAAAAATGCCAAAACAAAAAAATATCTAAGAATTTTACAGATGGAGGCCATGGTAACTTGAGTTTTGGAGGTCTAATGCAGGAGGGTATCGATCGATATATAAGCAGGAGGGAGGGAGGGGGTAAATTGCTTGCACCATTTTCACCTTCTTCTTTGCATGATCTGCAACAAAAACACACAAATTAGGAAATGTTGAATTTTGGTGGACTTTCTTTTGGGCTGGTTATTTATTTGGCCCATGTGTTATTGTTTTGGGCTAAGCCCAAATGTCTTACCTCTAGCCCAGATGCTGCCACGTGGTCACTCACCCGGATTATGGCTTTGAGCCGTTGAATTGTGGAGTGTGTTAGTTATGTGAGTGGAGAGACTCTTGAGTCTCTCATTCAATCTATCTCTCTCTCTCTCTCTCATCTCTCGCTAGACCTAAATCTCTCTCTCTGAATTCCCTTTCTTCTCCGATGGATCTTCCACTGTTCTTGGGTAATCTCTCACGGTTTCTTCAGTGAGTGGACAAGTGTGAGTGGTGGTGAAGGCAACTACTTTGGTTGCTGAGAGTTGTGAAGGACTAGGGTTTCTGTGTGAGGTTTTACGGTGTGAGTTGGTGTTCGGTGCTTCCAGATCCTGTGTGGTTGAGTTGTGTGGTGTTGACTTCTGCGGTGAGAGGTTGATCTCTTCTAGTCAGATTCAACGGTGCTCCCTTGGATTGGTTTCTGGTTGAATAGATCTTGTTATTGGCGGGTTTCTGAGCCATCTTTTGATCTATTCAGTTTCTCTCTTGTTTCTTGTGTTAACAAGATTGTGCATATCTCTTTTGATCCGAGAGGATCTTGTTTGTTATCACTAATCCGTGTATTCAGTGTGCAGGCTTCATAGGAGACCGTTGTTGATACTTCAAGAACCTTAGCTTAGTATATTGACTACAGTTGTAATAGTTGATAGTTCTTTGGTTGTAATCTTGATAATTCAACAAAATCAGTTGCGTGGTTAGAGTTTGACTGACCTCTCCTAATGAAGAACAAAGAGGTCTTGGTAAATAGTGAATCCGCACCCAATCTGATCCCTACAGGAAAAAGTTGAAAATAGAAGCACAAAACTAGAACTATTTCACAAAATTGTTCTTAAACACAAATGGAGAAATGTTGCACAAATAGTACAAACTCAGAAGCAGATGGGTATAATAGAGTACTAATAAATGTACATAAATTCGATAATACATAATTATTGAATCTTTTAGATATTTTATTTTTATAACCGGTTCATGATTTTGAATTAGTTTTATAGTATAAATAAGCACCATTAGCCATTTAAAATAAATATGCTGAAAAAACGTGTGTATTTTTCTCAAATCAATGTCTCTCCTCTCTGATGCAAATGAACGAATAAAAGTACGAGAATGACTGAACTGATGGACAAAAGAACTCAACTAAATTGAGAACTTCGGAGTACAAAACTCAATGTCAAAATATATATTCAAAATCTGTCTTTTAAGATCAACAATGATGCCTTTATATAGGCAAAGGAAATCCTAAACTTATAGAAAGAAAATAACTAAGAAATCCTAAGCTTATTGAAAGAAATAACTAAAAAGATAATAAGCAAAAATAACTAATAATTTTTTTCATCTCCTAATTCTATTAACTAGGAAATAAATAAAACCAAAAATATACTTTTCTTAGCCTCAAGACTTGTCTTCTAGAACTGCATCATACTCCCCTTCTTGAAAAAGACTCGTCCTCGAGTCTACTTCGTCTCCTTTTGCAGAAACTCCCAAAGGAATTATACCACTGAAAAATAAATTTTGGTCCGCACCAGCCTCAAGCAACAATTCCTTAAGCTCCATATTATCTTCTATAACTGCATAGTGCAATGGAGTAAATCCCTCAACATTTGGAGGATTAAATTTAGCACCCTGTTTGAGGAGAAACTCCGGAATTTTGATACGCTCCCATTTGACAGCTTCGACCAAAGGTGTATCCCCCTCATCAATATAAACTTTGAGTGACGTTATCAAGAATTTGCAAATCTCAAAATTTCCAATTTCGACCACGTTATGCAAGACATTCCAGCAAGTGGTGAAATCACTATATTCATCACATATTTTTCGGTACTCTCCCTGGAGATGGTTTCCTTGTCCAGCCTTGCCATACTCATCATCATCATCGACGACAACGTCCTCATCTTCGGCAGTGTCGTCAAATATTACATAAGGAGGTGGGGATTCGCTGATCAATCCGGGGAGCTCATAGAATATATCCTCATCGTATACTGGCTTATCATACACCGGCATCGACAATATATCCTTGTCGTATACGGGCTTAGGCTGGCCACCGTGGACGTCGTTGAATAACGAATCGTCCACCGAACGACGCACCGACGCTTTAGATCTCATCAGGTTGGATTTCCCCGACGCTTCTCCAATCGTGCCAATCGTCGTTGTAGGTCTCGAACCTGTTGTCGCAGATCCCCGTTCTCGATGTCGCGCCGGAGGTCTCGAACCTGTTGTCTCAGATCATCGTTCTCAATGTCGCGCAGATCACGCTGTCGTGCAGCCTCTTCGTTTGGGTGATATCCAAGTCCCCCACCACGACCGCCACTACGAGCATCGCTACGTCTGCCGCCATATCTACGTTCAGCCATTAATAATCAACCTGGATCGTGATACCAAATGATGCAAATAAACGTAGAAACGTATGAGATTGATTAACTGATGGATAAAAAGAACTCAACTAATTGAGAACTTCGGAGTATAAAAACTCAATATCAAATTATTATTTCAAAGTCTGTCTTTTAAGATCAACAATGATGCCTTTATATAGGCAAAGGAAATCCTAAACTTATAGAAAGAAAATAACTAAGAAATCCTAAGCTTATGGAAAGAAATAACTAAATAGATAATAAGCAAAAATAACTAATATTTTTTTTCATCTCCTAATTCTATTAACTAGGAAATAAATAAAACCAAAAATATACTTTTCTTATCCTTCAAGACTTTCTTCTAGAACTGCATCACTCTCTCTTCCATATTTTCTGTGGTATCAACTTCTTTCTCCTCACCCACTATCTTCCATTTGATCTTATACAATTCCACGCTCTATTCTCACTCCTTTTATTGGAAAAATATACCAGTAACTTTCAAATTAAAGGTTTTATAGATTTAGAAAAAGATTTTATAAGATATTATTGCACAGCAATTCATTTTTTTCCAATTTTTCTTTCTCCTCCTTTCTCTTACTTTGGTTCTTCTTCTTTGTTACTATAATTTTTTATATTTATGTAGATTAAAATATTAATTAATATCATTAAGTGTTAGTTACAGTATTCAATTGTTTTTGCTCGTATGGAATGTAACGGGTGTACAAGTGCAGCTCTATCTATAAATACACGATATATATTTGTCTATACTACACTCATGACTCATGTAATAATGAATGAAGATTTTTGTTGAAGCACATGAAATAGTAGTAGTTAATGATACTTACTAATATTTACTAATATTTAACTCCTTAAACGAAACATATATGTGAGTTGTTTTATTCACATAACCAACTTAAAATAGAAACAAAAACATTTCATTATAATAATCAATTGAAAATTAACAAAGTGAATAAAAAACAAGATACTAAAATTAGAAACTAAAACTAGAAACTAAACTTAAACCACAATTAAATAAAACATAATCAATCCAAATTGATAACATAGATATCTGCGCTCGTCATTGACACTCTCCCCCGGCGTGGAGATTCATCATTGTCAAAGATAATAGAATTAGTTTTTTAGTTTTAATTCAATGAGATATTTAAATATCAACATTAATGTTTGTTTTAGAATTTTAAATAAAAAGACTAGTTTAGTAAGAAAATAATATAGTAATTAATATTAAACCTGGTTTAAATAGAATCGGTTCTGTCAAATTAAAAAATTAATGGGCATTATGTATGTGCTTCCCATGTCTCTCTGTTGGGAAGAGATCCTCTACAGTGTTGGAAAATTAACATTAATTTCTTAAAAAGTAACATTAATTTCTTAAAATTAGCAGTAATACCGTAATACCCCACCCAAATGTTTAATAAAATATTTGAACTCACTAAAAAAACTATTTAGTGTTAGGGAGTATAAACAATCTTTTCATTTTTAAATAAACCAATAAAATCGCAAGATTTGCCATAATCCTTTTTCACATATTATTCGTTGCTTTATTAATATGCATTCTGAAACGAATTGAAATGAGGTTGATAGGAGAGAGAGATTTTGAATATCAGTACTACTACTAAATGATTCGACCTTTTCTTATCTTGGCTTTAGTTTTCTCCAAAAGGATAAAATAACCATATACTCTAATGAACTTGGTGGAGTATAAATAGTTTCTTTTATTAGTAGATGCTCTATCAAAATGCTCCTAATCATTTATAAAAGAGTAAAGGTCAATTTTGGTCCCAAGCATATGACCGAAATACCAATTTGGTTCAAAACATTCATTTTTTGAAAACGGGTCCATAACATATGAAAATCGTGTCGTTTACGTCCATTTATTGACGGGGCCGTCAATTTTTAACAGTCAACCGTCGATTAGCACAAATTTGACCTGATTAGGTTTATTTTAATTTGTAGCAAACTAGTCCTTGTCTCCTTGATATTCATAATCATGATCAAATACGTCCTGAACATTTTACAATTGAAATCAAGGCAATTTTACAATTGAAATCAAGGCCATTGCCGAATGATGTCAGGAAACAAGTTTCTATGACACAGGCACAGTCAAATTCACCGTTGATTTCTCGATAATTGAACAGAGCAGAGCTCCACAGTCGGAAGAACTAGGGTTTTTCGTCATCCTCCTTGCATCGTCTTCTTTCTCAGGGACTTCGTCGTTGGGCTCGACTTCTAGAATTGGAGAAAGCTCGATTTCTGCGTCGGCATTAGGGTTCGCCGACGGACCTTGTTCCATTTGCTTCGGAGGAGGAGAATGGTGCCCGACAGGATTGGGCTCCGACCGCCCTTCACTTTCACCTTGATTTTCAGGCGGATGGTGGCTGGACTTCCTCTTCCTAGAATATGCCACCTTAACATCCACAAGTCTGTCGATGGAGCGCCTATTGAGGTTCTAACCGAGGCACGCCTATTGCTGGTTAAAAACTATTTCCAAACACCCTCCTAGGCTTGAGCTTGACTTAGGCCGTCGAGAATTTTTGGAAGAGCTTCCTTTATTTAGGTGAAGCTCTATAATTTAGTCTAAAATAATTTAGGGCTCCTCTTCTCGGTGGGCTTGTCAAAGGATTGTTCAATCTTAGTGTTTCGAAGCGGCCCATTACTAATCTATATTTCCTGTTTTTTAATTATTGGAGTTTTAGAAATAGTTAATGATTGTTTAAAATAACAGTACAAAATACTACTCCAGGTCCAGGTGTCTCTGATAAATAAGATTGCTAATGAAAAATGGGTTTCAAGTTATTGGATATAATTTTTTTAATTATAAAATTCATAATTTTAAGAGAGAAAATAAAAAAATTATTCATACTATTTTTTAGGAATGAAGAATGTATATTATTAGAATTAAATTTTAATTTCTATAATAATTTTATTAAATTTTAATTTCTGTAATATTTTTATTAAATTATAAATTCTACAAATTACATATAAATAGCACTCCATCCGTCCACGCAAACTAGTCTCATTTTGTCATTTCAACTCATGTAGAGTATCACTGAAAGTATGAATGATGCCGGTATCGAAAGAGAAAATTTTGAGGCTTTATCAGGCGGCGAGGTGTTGTCTTCTCAGTGGTTAACGAAAGAAACCCTAGTTCGTGGAAGCTAGGGTTTCAAAAAATTTGTGTTGAGAAGGCAGTGAGAAAGACATGGGTAATAATGAATTTTGACAAGAATCTTTCCTGTGATAACTGAATGATGATTACTTATATATAGTGCTATTTATAGACTATAGCAATGCAATTCGAGAAAGAATCGACAAAGATACCCGCTTATTAAGACAACATACTCATTGAGATATTTAAATTACAACATTTAAATAGTAGTAAAACATATATACTATGACCAAACATAATAATCCAAGAATCGGCTTGGCACATTGGCTTTGCGTTGGGGTCGATCATTGGCTCGTGGTGGGGGCGGCTATCAAGTCGCTGTCAGGGCTGGACTGATTGGGGGCGGATGGGCCGGTAGAGTGGCCTGCTGGGCCTGGCCTTGGCCGTAACAATATAACTATCACATAAACATCAAAACCCGCACCTTCTTCCTCATCTATCACTCGCTTACAGTAAAACCACAATTCAACAGATGATATCAACGTGAAAACGAGGTAAACGTAAGCCGTAAACGAAGCCGGAAATAGAAGAGAGGCGAGGGAAGAAATCGAAGCATAGCCACAACAAATCATGGATATACGAGCAACCATATCGAGCGGGCGTGGAGGGCGGTGTGAGAAAAGTATGTAGGACAAGTAGTAAAGCAAAGAGCAGAGCGTGGCGACGCACATCATTTGCGGATGCGTTGCGAAAGCGGAACTGGTCAGATCAGCCCCTGTGTACTTGAGCTGAAGCAGCGTTATCAGAATTGATATAATTAGTGCAGTGCTGTGGTTCAAGGAAGCCATATTTTTGTTGAATTGAGTTACGTAGAAAAAGTGCGCAACTTAGTTTAATTGATCGACTTTGTAGAGAGAGAGATGTAGTTTAGAATCGTTGTTAAATAAGTGGTGTCTGGATTGTCTTATTATCGTCGGAGATATTTTCAATGCCATTGTCTCATCGAGATTAACGGCCGCAAAAACATGTTCTTAGAAAGTCTATTGGCATTGTCCAATCCCATATTCAAGTAATAGTATATAAATATTTACGACGGAGTGTGATCAATTGTTAACTTTCTTAAGTTGCTAATACAGTGTACTAAAAATGTCAATACATAATTTTGTTGACATTTCAATATACTGTGCTGACATTTTTAGTACATTGCGTGGATGAGTTAGCAAAGTTGACAACTTAAAATGTTAGCAATGTAACGCACCTCTATGAATGATAATGTATACTCCCTCCGTCCCGGATAATTCGGGTCACTTTGACCGGGCACGAGTTTTAAGAATTGTAATGAAAAATGGATTGAAAAAGTTAGTGGAATGGGAGTCCTACCTTTATATATTAGTTTTATAATAAAATGTGAGTAAAAATGAGTTAGTGGAATATGGAGCCCACTACCAAAAATGGTAAAAATGAAATGAGACAAATTATGTGAGACGGACCGAAATGGAAAACTGGGACGAATTATCCGGGACGGAGGGAGTAATATATAGATAAAAGATAAAATTGCTGGTGGGCCATGAACCCTTGTAAGATCCGGGCGGAAAAGTAGGGAGTGAACGTCGGTTTATAGAGCATAGACAAGGAGCGTGATAGATGAGACCTCTGCGAAGCTTCTCAAAAAGCGTGTGAATGAGGACAAATTATGCATGAAACATTTGTGTTGAGAAAACCGTCGGTCTAGAAACCGATGTAGCCTTTTCACTAGTCTGAACGATTCCATATTCATTTCCACATCCAGTCCTGAGTTATAGTGTTCAATCTGCACATGTAATTTTAACAAAAAAAAAGCGTTAGTCAATTTCCACCACTTACATGTGAGGAAGTCCCACCAATCCATGCCAGTGAGAGCGGCATAGATATAAGAAATCACCACAGCTGGGGCTTCATTTTGAAAAAATCATTACAATATGAAATTATAAAAATGCCCTTTCTCAAATATGAAAATTATATATATATTATGTAATTTTGCCCCTCTTGTATTGAATACCTAGCTACGCCGACAGTGGGGACGGCGAGACATATGAATAATGAAATAGAACGAATTAGTGAAAGATTAATAAACAGTTAAACACTATAGATAAGTACCGTGGTTGCCGTTAGAAGCATCGTTGCCGTCGAAATAACTGAAAATGTCAAGAAGTGGAACTCATCTTTGATGCATTGATCCGCCACTGCGTCCATCAGTGGTGCCATGCAATTGGGATAGGCAAGAAAATCGAATTTCTTTCTTCGTCTTTACAAAAACAAAAGAAAATAGGAGTAACTGTGATACGTTCACTAAAAAAAAAATCCATTTTTAGACAAAAATATCTTACAAAAAATCTCTCAACTTAATTCAAAAACAGAAAAAGAAATAATTGTTACTTGGTCTTCATAATGGAGAGCATTTGCCTGTTTATACAACAGTTCGTATGGTAGGTCACAAATTGGGAGCATTTGTACCTACTTTATACCTACAGGGTTGATTATTTTTTCTTCTAACTTCCCTTAATATGAATGAACGCTGGGGAATGTTTTAATTAGTACTATAATTAATCACCCAACAAATTTTTTAATGTTGCTTAAGTTGCCAAAATTTGAGGAGTCCATATCACCTTATGAAGAATAGCTTCACATGTATATATAGTTCCTATATTGTACCCAAACGAGTAATATATAATTAGAGAGTCAAAAAAATGTTGAAAACAAGATAGATACTCTGATTATTTCCTGTAGAAAACAAAAATACTTGCATATGTTGCCGACATCACATTTTGATGATTATTTCATATGATTGAGTAGTGATCCAGGGAAACCACTACTTAAATGCATAACTAGAGAACACGAATTTAGTTTACTACACGAAGAAGTGAACCACAACGCCATTACAATGAACTAAATCTTTGACGGAGTAAATACTTCACTATAAAGGTATTTTGGTTCACTCCACTTATGCACTTATGCCTGAGATTTGTTCTCCACTTATGCACTTAATATTAATTATAATTTAATCATCTCAATATACGTGTTACCAATCTAATCTATCACCAAAAATAAACGCAAGCCAACTTTATTGACAGACTTAGATACGCAAACCTCGATTCCTCTTTTCTCCCCAGTAGCGGCGGATGTATAAAAAAAATGCAGTCTTACCAATTCCTCGCATGCCACGCTCACTCCTCATCTCCTTCTGCCCCATAACAAAGCGTTAGTCAATTTCGAGTAAGTAGCAACTACAATAAGAGATGCAATTGAGAGTTGCATACAAGTAAGAAATCACAAGTGGGGCTTCGTTTTAACAAAATCATTAGAATAATGAGAACATATTTAGATAACTAAACAAATTAAAGCTTAAAACCAATTACTCTAGAAATTTAAGTATGTGGTTTACGTTGGGGTGGATACGAGGGTTCGATCATTGGCTCGAGCATCGGGGCTGGACTCACTGGTGATGGGCTTTTGCTCAGTCGTAACAGTATTACATAAACTTTAAAAGCCTCACCTTCCTCTTCAACCATCGCTTTTTTCCAATGTAGTAAGAATTGAGAAAAGAGAAGGGAGCACAATTGTTACAATTATACTGTTCTTTAATACCATTCATTGGTAATAGCCGACAAAGACAAATACACTTTGATTTAAATAATTTTGTTTAGGTGATGCGCACAAAGTTATAACTTGTCTCTACTTATTAACATCACTTCATATTAACGCTAAAACTACCGAATTTTAATAAGTTAACGAAATATATATTACTTTAAATTTCAACCATTTCGATTTATTCGATGTGAGATTCATTATGTACTAGTCACACATCCATCTGTCAATTCTATTATCAGATATATCAATGGCCACAAATTAATAAGATAACTTGCATACAAAATATAGGCTTGTTACAATTGAAATTTTTCTCTTTGCACTTGGGCAATGGCGCAGCTAAAACTACTATTTCCAAACCCCCTCTTTGACCTATGGCTTGACTTGCAAAGTTTTACAACGAATTGAGTAGTGGCGGCTGAATTCGAAAAATTATTTATTTGCTTGAGTAGATTAGTGGGATGTCTTTGTTCATTCATTTCTCTCTTAATAGGATGTCAATGTTGCGTTGGCTGAAGAAGTAGCAGTATGCTTGTTTTGGTTGTATTGAAGTCATTAGTCATCTCGGGAAGGCTTTGTCGAATCCCATATTGAACGGTGGACCCAACACTGAAAGATAAACCAACTGCGCTAAAACAACTGAATATATAAATATTTGTGATTATGCATAAAATATAATAAAAGAAAAAATTGCTGGTGGGCCATGAACCCCGTGCGTGGGCAAAAGTAGGGAGTGAGCGTCAGTGCTTAGAGCACAGACGAGGAGCTACCTACTTGTAAAGTAGAGGATATATTACATGGATTAACCGTAATACTCTTGGAAGAGAAGAATTTCGAGAATATATAGATATTTAAAGGAAATCATAACATAATAGATGTGTTACTTATATATATCAATAAAATGTAGTATCTTCTTTTCTATCGTCCATCTTATAAAACCTTGGAGAATAAACATGAGAGATTTTGTCCATTTAACGTGGCCTTTCCACTAGTTAGACGACTCCATATCTATATCCATATCCATATCCATATCTACATCCACTCCTGAGTTATTACGTGCAATCTGCACATGCAAATATAACAATAAAGCATTAGTCAATTTTCACTAAGTACCCCTCCATCCTATCAAGGGAGGTACTCTTTTTGGGCACGAGTTTTTAGAAAATATTCCCTCTGTTCACGAATAAGAGTCCCGTTTTTCCATTTTTGACCGTCCACGAATAAGAGTCCCAGTTCATAATTACCATAAATGGTAAAGAGACCCCACATTTCACTAACTCATTCCACTCACATATCATTTAAAACTAATATATACAAGTGAGACCTCTATTCTACTAACTTTCTTCAACCCACTTTTCTTAACATTTTTTAAAACCCGCGCCTTTTAGAAATGAGACTCTTAATCGTGGACGAAGGGAATAATAGTTCAATAAAGAGAGAATAAAGTAGTTAAAGGAAGAATATAAACCAAAAAAGGATGCGAGAGAATAAATTAAGATAAATAAAAAATTGTTGCTTTTAAATAAAATGCATCACTTTTATGTTGTCACGACGATGCTATAGGATTCTCAAACTCCTATACAGTACTTCCTCTGTCCTATCCCATTTTAATCCAGCGTGAGTTTAAGAAATGTTGATGATATGTGGGTCCTACTTTTATATACTCTTTTCGTCCCAAGATAAGTGAAACACTTCTTTTAGGAATGAGATTTAAAGAATTTTTATTTAAAGAACTAAAATAGAGAGAGTAAAGTACAAGAGAGAGAAAAATAGAGAAGTAAAGAGAGAATAAAGTAAAAGGGGTAATTTTTTGCTAAAAAAAAGATATGACTCACTTATAGTGGGACAACTCAAAAATGAATATGACTAGCTTATCTTTGGACGAAATGAGTAGTATTTTATAAAATATGAGTGAGAATGTGAAGTCAACTACCAAAAATAGTACTCTAATGAATGTGACAAATTTTTGGAGACTGACAAAAATGGAAATAAGTGACAAATTTTAGGGACGGATGGAGTAATTAAAATACAACAACAAAAAAAAATCATAAGTGGTCGTTCATGGAGCAAAAGTTACCAAAATTTGAGGAGTTGATAAGCCCAATTGCTTCACATGGAGTAATTCCTTGAAGGCTTGAGCCACGTACTGACGGCCATTGATTGTCCATCCCAGCAATCTGCGAGTACTCAATTAAAGAGTCAAAAATGTTGAACCAAGATAATTATTGATCATCTCCCATAAACAAAACTAAGCTTATTGACTTACATGCCCTGTTATTACATTGTGAGAGGCTCGGGAAGAGTGCGCCCCATCGTCCCCGAGGACGTGGTGGGGTAGGACATGATGGAAGAGTGTCCAATTGTGGATGCTCTAAGAACAAGAGAAAAACTTGGATGAGCTTTTCGGGGTGGAGTCTACTGGCTTCCCTTTTCATAATATTATTCGAGACATGAATGCAAGTGGGACAGTAGCGGATCCAGGATCGAAAAATAGAGAGGGCGGAATTGGAAGCAAACGGAAGAGGCGACCATGGAAAATATACGTCCGGTTCCATGGTAACTGGTCGCCGGGGAGGGACGACCACACCCTCCTGCCCCTCCCCGCCACTAAGTGGGGGGCCTTTTCAATTCGTAGAATTGTTCTTTTATACTCCCTAGACTAGTAAGAATCTAAAAGAAAACAATGCTTGATAATTTTAAATTTTGCGCATGCAGGTGATGCTTTCAAAGCAATTTCTTGTCTCTACTAATATCACTTCAAATCGTTAATACTACCTATTCATAATAAAATAATGAAATGAAAATCCCTTTGAGTTCCAACCATTTCGATTTATCCGATGAGGAATTTCATTATTTGCGTATCAGGTATCACATATCTTTATGCTTTAATAATTTTATAAAGTCTAGTAAGCCATCTGTCAATTCCGAATCGGATAAATCCCACATCGATGAGCCTAAAATAAGAGAACATTCCTACAAAATGTAGGCTTGTTACAATAATTTCCTATTAGGATAATGACATGGTGTTACGAACTCCATATCTTAGGTTTCCTTCCATATCTTTTAGTTAGTTATCTTTTGATTCATAGTATCTTCCATATATCTGTTTCTTAGTCAATAAGTTAGGTAGTAGTATTCTCCTATTATAAATAGGAGAGATTATATCATTCTATCGTCAATGAATTAATGAAGAAGTATTTGCCCACATTATTTGCGTGATACACACAAACCCTATTATATCTGCCGACGGAGAGATCTCCGCGCCAGAAGAGAGAGTGAGCCGCCGACCCTCGAGTTAGGGCGCCGGAATTGCTGTATTGCGTACTTGATCCGTCAAGTATTCTTCGTTAGGAGAGAGAGCTCTTAACAAACTGGTGCTTTCATCCGTACTCATCCTCCATCTTTTTCATTCCATATCTCACCAATCAAAAAAAAAAATACCTTCTTTACCAACAGAACGAAAAACCACCGAACCCCTCCACTCCAAATTCATATTATTCCTTATTAGTTATGCGTAATCATCACCAATATCAGCCTTCGCAGCACCCAATTATTGCAAAACTCGATCGCCTATTGGACATAATGGAATCTCGTATGGACGCAGCAGAGCGGCGCATTGAAAACCTTCGTCCACCCACTCAGCCCGAGCCAAAACCACCCTACGTCTCACGCCGCTTGGATCCACCTGATCGTCGCCCACAAACGGGATACCCGCCCATCGAGTACCGAGATCGCGCGCAGGATGCGCGGCCTCGTCGCCGTAGTGGCTACCCCGGGAGGGGCCACCTATTTGATCGCAGAGGTTACCTGTAACGTCCCACTTTTTCAAACCCTAATTTTCGGGTTATAAATTTTTTGCATTAAATGCCTTAAATGCTATGATATGCGAATTAATTGATGAGTGATTAATTACATGGTGTCTTTGTGACCTAATTGCGTATGGGAATTGAGATTGAATTGAATAGTCAACTTGTTGAAATGTTGACGTGGCTATTGAATAGTCAAAGATGGGAAAAATATGACGTGGCCGTTGAAAGGTCAATGCGTTGAGAAAAAGAAGAGAAAGTGAAGAAATGATTGATTGGGTGTGAATATTTGATGCGGAGAAATATAATTGTGGGTGAATTATTTTCCTAAGGGATGAGTGAGAATTAAATAGGAGCATTATTTAAATGTGTGGAAATTTTCGGCCATCATGATTATTGGAGAAGAAATCCTATTTTTCTTGGATTTAATTATTTGTTTGGGATAATTATCTGAATTAAATCCAAAGTCCAAATACTCTATAAATCCTACGTGGAATTTTCGAACCACCACTTTGATTTTTCCCATGAGATTTTCGAAAATCTCATATATTGGAGAAGAGGGAATTATTTATATTATTTGATCCCTTATTTATTCTATTCCATTAATAAATATAAATATGCTAGAATATCTTACCATATCTTGCCAAATCTAAGAAGATATTGCATATCCTAATTAAATTAGGATTTGAAATTCAAATCCTTTGGAAGATTTGAAAAAGTCACGCCTATTTCCTATTAAATTGGGGAGTTTAATTATTATTTTCTTGCTCCGTGATATATTATTCTACTCCGTGAAATATTTGAATTAAATCATAGGCTAATTAAATAGCCTATAATTTTCGAATCCCCCTTATTTCTCCCCTACTTCACGCCAACTTCAACAACAAATCTCTCCATATCTTTTATTTATTTAATTATTGGGTTATATCTTGCACTCTATAAATAAGAGTGAGAATCCAAAACCCTAGCACACAAAATCGGCGCCCCACTTCTCCCAAGAATTTCGAAACTTCTCCCCCACTCTCTCCAAATATTCTTCAAGTTTTCTTCTAGATTTCTTCATCAATTGAGAAGAATTCAAGTTGAAGTTCAAGATTTTATTGAAGAATCAAGGCTATAACTTGTTTCTACCTATTGTTCTTTTGGAAAAGGTACTTTAATCTTTGATCTCCTCTTCTTCTACCGATTAATCGGTGTTCTTGAGTCCACATGCATTTAGATTGAGTGAAGGGGAAATAAATTGATGAATTTTGGGATACATGTGTGTGAGTGTGTGTGTGCGAGACCGTGTGTGTGTGTGTGTGCACGCCTCGGTCGGCGTGCACATGTGTTGTGATCGAGTGCGTGTGTTGTGTGTGTGGAACACTCATGCGTGACACGATTTAAGGGTGAATTTGGAGTTGTTAGTTGAATAAAAACGATATGATGATCATACTTTGATTTTGATTGATGATTTTGAAAATAATCGATGGGAAAAAGGGAAATATGGAGACATGCATGATTTGAAACCAATGATTGAAACTGATTTGTGATACGCCTAATTTAAAGGTGATACTTCGCGCTCTCAGCGTGATAAACGAGGAGAAGAGAATACTATCGAGCTAAGCCGACGAGATGGGCTTTCTTTTAAAATAAGGACATTGTCCTAAACTGATATTGATGAGAATGAAATATGTGTTATCATGCCTTGAATTGTTTTGTCGTGCCTATCCCTCGTGGCTATGCCACTATTGATTTAATCGAATTCGGATCTTTGTAGAGCCGCAAACTCTACTTGGGTTAGTGTACACCAATGTTAGACCGAGTGTCAGCGTACGGGTTGGCCGGTCTAGTGACCTGGATTGCGGCCGCATTCCTTGTCATGTAGAATGAGGATATGGTAAACGTCGATGAGAAAAATGGTTGCGCGACCGTGATATTTGAGAAAGAATGTATTTTGGTGCCTCGGGTCTTTCTAAAGTTAAAACCCCGATGGACACTTGAAAATGGCATGATAATTACTAATGTTGATAAAACTGTTTTCGGCATGAGTCCACTGAGTATGTTTATAGTACTCAGCCCTGCATGTGTTTTCCCTATGTGCAGGATGAGCGGTGGCGAGCGGGCGGCGGTGTTGAGTAGGAAATAATAAGATGATCTATTGGAACTCTAAGTGTCGTTGGGTCTCCATACATAGCTTCACTTCTTTCTTGGTCGCTTCCGCTATATATATTATGAAACTTGTGATCTTTTGGTTGGGTTAAACTCTTTTATTTCGTGGAATATTTTGGATATGGAACAGATGAGATTATTTTGGAACCTTTGCTATTTCAGAGCATTTATTGTGATAGCCTTTGGTTGGATTTCTTTGCTAAGGCATTATTCTTTTCCTATTTAATTGTTCATTAAATGCTTTGGTTAAATCCCTTTTTAAATGGAACCCTAGCCTATGATCTTTGATGCATTTAAGTCTTCCTAGATAGCGATCGTCATTATTATTGTACCCTAGAATGGCGGGTCGTTACATTACCCGACCTTCGATCACCGGCCTCGACGCGTGGAGACGTGTAGGGACCGACCTCACCATCAGGAGGAGGTGCGAGCGCCGCGAGGCCAGTCCGCCTGCCACCAGCCCTACCACACTGCAATGAAAGCACCAATTTGTTAAGAACCTAAATTCCTAACGAACCGATAAAACGAAAAATAACAATATAAAGAGAATCCGGCGCCTGTTAGGGTCGGCGGAGAGATAAATACGGATAAATCCGGCGCCCGTGAGGGTCGGCGGCAGAACGGGGCTGAGCGCGGGAGTATTCCCGTCGGCAGCAATTGATTTGTGATTCAAGCCAAGGTGGACGAAATACTGATTTCATTAATTGGTTGAATGAATAACAAGATAATAATATATCCTATTTATAATACTAGAACTACTACCCTAACTTAACGAACAAGAATCAAATATACGAAAAGATATGAAAATCCCTAACATATCTAAACTAAAGGAAGGTTCGTAACACGTGGCTAGGGAGGTCTCTAATCAAAGACATGTGCATGTCTATCGCTGGTCTCATTCCATTCCTAAACAGCCGATGGTCTTACAAATCCCTCCGTATGCCCTAATTACTTGTCGTTAGTTTCCTTTTTTGTCCTTCCGCCACTATTTGCCACACTTACTTTTTCTTTACTAGTTTTGGCAATGGATCCCACATTCCAATAACTTATTACACTAACGTTTTATTATAAAACTAATACTTTTTCCGTTCCAATCAAAATGTCCACATTCTTGAGTGCCACGAGATTTTATGAGGTGTTGTTAGATGGAGTAAGTAGAGAGAAAAATGTAGTTGAATATTTTAATAAAAAAAAGAGGAATTTATTTCCAAATATAGAAGATGAACATTTTGAGTGACATAAAAAAAATAAAAAGGTGATAGGGACCCAGCCCACGAGGCCGCACAGCAGGGGCTGTGCTACATTATGCACACACATCTAACTATTTTATAATAAACAAAATTAATATTTTTATATTATAATTTAAAAATAAAAAAATACATGTATGGAACAGTCCACAACAGGGGATCTAAACCCCGGCCCATGTATTCTATTTTTCGTGGACGGAAGGAATATTATTTTATTTTCCTTATGTACTTAATTTTTGAACTATTACCTAGATTAGTTTTATTAAATCTTTTCGACAAGATTGCAAGCTTAGCCGCCTAGTTCTGATGTTAACCGCTGTTGGAAATTTAAATAATTAAGCGGAACAATATATGGTGCCTCGATTGTCCTATTATGTCTTGGTTTTGATCGTTGGAGACATTCACAATGCGTTGCTCATTGAGAACAACGACCGAATTCATTGTTACTACAAAGTTCATCTGGTTGACGACCAGATATTACGGAGAATAGTCATTGGTAGCAGCCTTGTCGTTATAGTATAATATTGACAAAATTTGCAATTTTAACAAAAATCCTTTTGTCAATTTCCATTAAGTAAGAAATATAATAAAAGATGATCGAACTTAATTGCACCGCTAAGATGGGACTTCACTTTAACAATGTGATTAGAATAAGGAGAACATATTTGAATCGATATTTACACATTCAGATAACTAAACAAACTTGAACTTAAAACCAATCAATATATATTATTAAAGTATGTGGTGTATCAACTTAAATCACAACATTTCTATAGAGAACTGACTGAATATACAGTTCCCTTTCACCATAATTAATAATATGGCCAAACATGACCATTGGGGGCGGTTAACAAGCCGCCATTGGGGCTGGACTCATTTCTGGCAGATGGGCTGGTGAAGTTGTTTGATGGACTCAGGCTTGGCCGTACCAGTATCAGTGTCACATTAACTTCTAAACCCCACCTTCCTCTTCATCTATTGCTCGTTTACAGTAAATGTGTGTGAGGTGAAAATGTGTAAAATGCTTAGTGTTTATAGAAAAAAAACCGAAAAAAATTATTTCCGGCGCCGTGTCCCTGTTAGAAAAAGAAAAAGATATTAGATCAAAAAAATGTATTAGCTTGGAGGATAAGAAATGTATTAGCTTGGTAACCAAGAATACTTGGAGCACAAGGTTTGTAATGCCTTATATAAGGGTGTTATATTATTGAAGAAAATAATTAAGGAACTATCAATCATACTCTTCTCTCTACAACTTCTCCACCCTAAACTATAAACCAAGCCCGATACACAAAATGAAGCTGAAATTTGTGGTTTACTGGAAGAATAGGTGGGTGAGGGAGTTGGAGGATATAAATTGCCGCCAAGGCCCAACAGAGGAGTCCCACCAAAGAGATATAGCCCAGAGATCATCGGCAGGTAATCTAAGTACTCTGTGGTTCTGTGGTGAACTTGGCCAAAGGCACCTTTCAGAAATGACTCACGCATTTGAGGCCGCGCTATATGAGGAAGAGGAGATTCCTTGTACTGTTGAAGAAGCTTGGAGACACAAACACTGGCGCGAGGAAAAGTTCAAGGAGGTGGAAGCTCTAGAAAGAAACGGCACCTGAGAAAAGTGCAAAATACCCGATGGGAAGAAACCAGTTGGGTGCAAGTGAGTGTTCACTATCAAACGGAGACCAGATGGGTCGATACAAAGATATAAGGCATGACTGGTTGCAAAAGGATACACATAAAACTACGGAGTTGACTACGATGAGACGTTCTCCCCTGTAGCAAAGATGAACACCATTCGAGTCTTACTCTCAGTTGCTACAAATAGGGACTAGCCACTCTACCAATTTAACGTGACGAACGCATTCCTACACGGGGAACTGAAACGAGAAGTTTACATGGAAGCACCCCCAAGGTTCTCTGAGGGATTTAAGGGGGGAGAAGGATGTCGGTTGAAGAAAACTCTCTATGGACTAAAGCAGTCACCAAGAGTCTAGTTTGGGAGATTCAAAGAAGCCATGAGCAAGTATGGTTTCAAGCAGAGCAATTTGGATCATACCCTGTTCTTGAAAAGGAGGGACAACAAAATCACATGCCTGATCATCTATGTAGATGATATGATAATCACTGGAGATATACTGAAGAAATAGAGAGGTTGAAAGGAAGCTTGTTTCTGGGGTTCGAGATGAAAGACTTGGGAAACCTCAAATATTTTTTGAGGATAGAAGTGCTGCGTTCTGGGGGAGGAATCTTTTTGAGATAAGAGATATAAACCTTGGATATTTTGGTTGAAATGGGTCTAATAGACTGCAAACCCGCAGATAAACCAATCCTAGTGAATCATGAGTTGCAGATCTTTGAAGAGGCAGAATTAGCAAATCAAGGCCAATACCAGCAACTAGTGGGGAAGCTCATCTACCTCTCCCACACTAGACCTGATATCGCTTATGCCGTGGGAATAGTGAGTCAGTTTATGCATCGACCACAAAGAGACCATTATGAAGCTGCATTGAGGATTGTGAGGTATCTGAAAGGAACAGCTAGGCATGGAATAATGTCCAGAAAGAACGAAAATCGAGGAGTATATGGGTTCACTGATGCTGATTGGGCAAGTAATCCAGTTGATCGAAAATCAACGGTTGGATACTTTACATTCGTCGAAGGTAATCTGGTGACTTGGAGGAGTAAGAAACAAAAGGTAGTGGCACTATCAAGTGCAGAAGCTGAGTTTAGAGGGATTAGATGTGGAATGATGGAAATCCTATGGCTAAGGAGGCTGATGAGTGAAATAGGACTCACTCAAGACAAGAGTCAACTATATTGTGATAACAAGGCGACAATCTGCATCTCTGAGAATCCAGTGCAGCATGATAGAACAAAGCATGTCGAAGTTGACAGACACTTCATCAAAGAAAAGCTAGAAAGTGGAGTTATGGAGCTACCGTTCATCCGGTCAAAGGATCAGCTAGCCGATATCCTCACCAAAGCAGTCAATTTAAGAAGCCTCACAAACGTGCTTGGAGAGTTGAGTTTCGGAGATCTCACTACTCAACTTGAGGGAGAGTGTTAGAAAAAGAAAAAGATATTAGATCAAAAAAATGTATTAGCTTGGATGATAAAAAATGTATTAGCTTGGAGGCTAAGAAATACATTAGCTTGGTGGCCAAGAATACTTGGAGCACAAGCTTTGTAATGGCCTATATAAGGGTGTCATATTATTGAAGAAAATAATCAAGGAATTATCAATCATACTCTTCTCTCTACAACTTCTCCGCCTTGAACTATAAACCATGTCCAATACAAAATTCAAGAGTCCCCACCGCCTAGTCGGCCCGCGCCCTTCCACCCCCAGCCCCCGCCGCGGCCCTCCATTCTCACCCCTACAGGGAGCCGCGACCAGCTCTGTCCTTGGACGGGAGCCACGGCTCCCTATTGTGGACACTCTTAGGAGTCTATGTGCTCCACACCAGTTGTTCTCAAAGCTGATTGTGAGCCCAGAGCTGTAGTAAATCATTGAAATGCGTGCCGCCACATTGGAAAGGGCTATTTAGTAATAGAGGACAGGAGTGGACACGCGTGCGATAACTCCATCAATTAACTTCTGTTACGGACGAAAAATACAACTCTTATCTCAAAATACTAGCTTGTTAGGAGATCTAGGCTATTTAGTCTATAAGCGCCGCACCAGTTGATCTCACAACTGATATGGAACATTGCTTCTGTGACATCTTCTATCCAAGAATCACAATGTGCATGGTAGGTGGAGGAGTGTTTGGGAGCAGCCTACAATTTGTGCCTCAAATACTGTTCTTTTATTCATTTCATTGGTAAGAACCGACAAAAACAAAACAATGATCGATTGAATTGATTTTGCGCGGATGATGTTTACGAAGTTATTTCTTGTTTCTACTGATTAATATCACATCATATTATCGTTAAAAACTACTTACCAACCCATAACAAGAAAACGAAATGTATATTCTTATTACTTTAAATTTCATCGATTTCGATTTATCCGATGTAGGATTTTCATTATTTGCTTACAACACATCTTTAATCTTTAATAATTTTATGAAGTTTAGCAGTCAATCTGTCAATCCCAAATCGGATAAATCAAAGGCCAAAAATAAGAGAACTACCTACAAAAATATAGGCTTGTTAAATTAGAATGGCCAGCTCCTAAGGTTCTAACCGAAGCATAAGGCTGCTTGTTAAAAACTCCCCCAGTCCACAAAATAATATCTACATTTGACATTTGAGTCTGTTTATAAAATAATACTCTATCTACAGTTGCTCTTTTTTTTTTCTTTTTTATAAATGGATCTAATTTTTTTCACTAACTTATTATACTCACATTCTATTATAAAATAGCAAATGAAAAAAACAAAAAGATGAAAAGCGAATAAAGTAAGAATGAGTAAAATACTCCCTCCGTTCATATTAGTAGAGTTACTTCTTTTTGACATGGAAATTAAGAAAAAATATTAAATATATTAAGTGAGGAGATAATAAAGTAGGAATAAAGAGATAAATAAGTAAATGGAGAATTAAAGAAAATGACTACTATGATGGAACGGTCCGAATTGAAAAAATAACTTCTATATTGTGGAACGAAGGTAATAAGTGAGAAAAAATGCATTGACTTTTACTTAAAAAAAGAAAACTCCACTGCTATGCAATATTCCAAAATAACAAAATGACTAAGGTATTATGAAACGGAGAGAGCAATAGTATTAAAAATAAGACATGAAATAAATATCCTTTAAATTTCAATGATATCGATTTATCCGATGTGAGATTTCTTTATTTTCTTATGACAAATCTTTAATCTATAATCTATAATAAGTTTAATAATCCATCTGTCAATCCCAAATAAGATAAATCCCCAATCGGATAAATCGAAGGCCAAAAGCAAGAGAACTAACCTAAAATATTCTATAGGCTTGTTATATTTGAAACTTTTATCTTTGCGCTTCATTCGACTTGATTTCCTAACAGCTAGTGCCTTGCGCAACATTTCACAAATCAGCTATAGTGCACCTTTAGTGACAACTAGTATTATAACCTATGCTATGTACGGGACAATAAAATTTGAGATAGTAAAGATATATTAACAACTAAATAGATTAAAATAAAACATATAAGTAGTAAATAATATTTACAGTTAAGATTATAAACTAATTAAAATAAGTATTCAACATATTATAAACCATTAACACGTTATAAAGAGTGTAGTAATATAAAATAAAAGAAATAACAACATAGGAGATGCATGAATGAAATAGAATAAGGTGTAGCACAAATAAAGGAATGATGTAGTTCACTAATGCGCTTTAATTCTCCTAACTTAGATTCAGTAATAATATATCCATCACTCGAGGCTTTGTCAAAATCTCCAACCACAAGCAAAACAACCTCACACGCAAAAGGTTGTAAAGCAACTTTAAAGTAAAAAAGAATGAGAAAAAATATTGCCATAATAAGTATTTTTATGGAACATACATAAAAGAAAATATGATTTTTTTCTATGGAAATAGTAAGTATTTTTATGGAACAAACATAAAAAAAAAATATGATATTTTTCTATGGGACAAAGGAAGTATGAATTAATTGTTAGATGTGTGTTCAGTGTTCCTATTATAATATATTTTAAAATATTTTGTTTTTAAATTATAATGACAAAGTAATACTCCTAGTATATTACATGACATTTCTTAATAGAGACAAAATAGAAGAATATATTACATGACATTTCTTAATAGAAACAAAATAAGAAGTCTTAAATTTTAATAAATATGGAGTACTACTCCTAACAATATGTATTAAAATGATCTATATATCTTTTAGTTTTTTGATGACTTAATAGGAGTATGTGATATTGTCTTAATAGGAGTATGTATGTGATACACTAATGCTGGTGACATCAAATTTGAAAAACGACAATATTAAGAGAATAATAATAAATTTAAAAGGATATATTAAAACTCAAAATATACGTACACAATTTTTTTTAAACATCTCATCTGGAGAAGATATGCTGAGGGAGTATATGTGAGCACCATACGAGCGACTGATGATGTGTCAAGTTAATTTCCATAAATCTCTCCCGTTTTATTTGTATACCCACTGCCATCACGATTGTTAAGCTAGAAAATTTGAACATATTCTCCTTTGATATTCTTGTCTCTCCTATAAAAATTCGATTTTCATTTTTTAACTTCTCGACTTCCCTCACCTTCCCATTCTAATCTAAAAACTCTCCTTTCTTGGGAAAATGTTGAAAACAATTTTTTTCTCCATCTCTTTTGGTTTAAATTGATTACGATGGACAGCTATTTTCATGAATAAGATTGCAAGTTTTGAAATTGGTTATTGCATAAAATGAAAAGGATTTCAAAATGAGTTCAAATGTGTCTATGCAAAGACCAATTTTTTCAAAACTAAATTTGCAAAAGCTATTTAAATTTTATGATAAATTTTGTGGAAACTCATTTGATTAAAAAAGGGAACATAGCGGCGTTCGTGGAGCGTTGCTTGGCCTGCCAACAAGTGAAGGCCCTACATCAACGACCGTACGGAAAGTTACAACCGTTGAAAATACGAGAGTGGAAATGGGAGCACATCGCCATGGATTTTGTGACGGCCTTGCCGAAGACCCTAAAAGGGAACACCGCCATTTGGGTGATTATAGACCGACTCACCAAATGTGCGCACTTCATACCGATCTCCATAACCCACGGATCGAGCAAGCTGGACCAGATTTACATAAAGGAGATTGTGCGATTGCATGGAGTCCCAGTGACGATTACGTCCGTCCGATCGTGATCTGAAGTTCACTTCAAGATTTTGGATTAGTCTGCAGCGCGAGCTTGGATCACGATTAATTTTAGCTCAGCGTTTCACCCGCAGTCCGATGGGCAATCCGAGAGGACGATCCAAACCCTCGAGGATATGTTGAGAGCTGTGGTGCTCGATCGCGGTGGAAGTTGGGAATCCGTACTACCGCTGATTGAATTTGCTTACAACAACAGTTTCCAAGCAACGATAAACATGGCGTCGTAAGAAGCCCTGTACGGGAGAAAGTGTAGATCTCTGCTCTATTGGGACGAAGTTGGCGAGCGAAGAGTACCTGGACCTGATGCAGTTGAAGAGATGGTTAAAATTGTTCGACAAATTCGTGAAAGGATCAAGGAAGCGCAAGACAGACAAAAGTCGTATGCTGATGTCCGGCGAACCGACCTGCATTTCCAAATCGGTGATAAAGTTTTTCTCAAAGTGTCCCCGTCGAAAGGGATAACGCGTGTTGGTGTAAAAGGAAAGTTGAAACCACGATTCATCGGGCCTTATGAAATTCTAGAGGAAGTAGGACCCGTTGCATACCGATTAGCGCTACCGCCCAGTCTCGGAAATGTTCATAACGTCTTTCACGTATCGCAGTTGCGGAAATATATGTTCGATCCAAAGCACGTGATCCACTACGAAGAAGTCACGCTGAATTCCGACTTGAGCTACGAGGAGAGACCCCAAATGATCTTGGACCGGAAGGTTCAGAATTTGAGAAATAAAACTATTGCTAGAGTAAATGTGTTGTGGAGGAACCACGAACACGAGGAAGCCACGTGGGAGCTTGAGGACAAGATGATGGAACAGTACCGGGAACTCTTCCCATGAAGGTACCAAATTTCGGGACGAAATTTCTTTTAAGAGTGGTAGGATGTAACGCCCCACTTTTCGAACCCTAATTTTCGAGTCATAAAATTTTTGCATTAAATGCTTTTATTGCTATGAAGTATGTGGATTAAATGATGAGTGATTTAATTGCATGATTTCTTTATGACCTAGTTGCGTTGTGGAGTTGAGATTTATTTAAATAGTCAAATATGTTGAGTATATGACGTGGTTGTTGAATAGTCAAAGATGTGGAAAATATGACGTGGCCGTTGAAAGGTCAACGTGTTGAGAATATGAGGTGAAAGGGAAAATGGTTGAAATTGTGACGTGATTGTGTAAATATTTTGATGCGGGTGAAATATATTGTGGTGAATTATTCCCTAAGGGATGAGTGAGATTAAATAGGATCTTCATAAATATCATACACATTTTATTTGGAATTTTCAACCCCCATGCTTTATTGGAGAGGAATCCTATTTTTCTTGGATTTAATTAAGTGCTTGGGATATTTATCCAAATTAAATCCAATGTCCGATTATTTCTTATTTTCTCCATGAGAAAATCGACCCCTATGCTTATACATGGAGATTTTCGAAAATCTCCTATTTATGGGAGAAGGAATTATCTTATCATATTATTTGATCCTCTCATTTATTCCCTCCCTTGAATAAATTCAAATATCGTAGCATATCTTACCATATCTAAGGTGATCTTGCCATAACCTATTTTCATTAAGATTTGAACTTGATTTCTTGTGGAGGGAGAATAATTCATGCCACTTCACTATTTTATTTGGGAGAATTATTATTTTTATTCTGCTACGTGATATTTTATTCTACTCCGTGAAATACCAAATTAAATCATAGGCTAACTAAATAGCATATAATTCAAACCCTCCCCTTATTTCTCTCAAAATTAATGCCAACTCCTCCACATACCTCAAATCTTTTTATTTATTTAATTATGGGAGTATATTCTTGAACTCTATAAATAAGAGAGAAAACCCTAACCCTAGAATCAAAGATCACGCCTACTCTCTCTCTCTCACGCCGTCTCCCACTCTCCCACTCTCTCTCAAATTTTCTTCTATTTTCCTCCAAGATTTCTTCATCTTTTGAGAAGAATTCAAGTTGAAGCCTCAAGAATTATTGAAGAATCAAGATTTTACTTTGTTTCTACCGATCGTTTTATTCAAGAAGAGGTATTTTGATCTATCTTTTCTCATCTAGCTGATTAATCGGTGTTCTTGAACCCTCATGCATATAGATTGAGTGAAAAGGGGAAAAAAATTAATGAATATGAAGTGATGTGCGTGTGTGTGTGCATCGGTATGCGTGCGTGTGTGTTTGTGTGTGCGTGTGAGATGTGTTGAAGAACACTCATGCGTGACATGTTTTGATGATAGATCTGGAGTGTTGGTGCGAATAAAATTGATATGATGAGCATGTCTTGATTATGAATGATAATATAAAACTAATCGATGGGAAAAAGGGAAACGTTGGGAACATGCATGATGATTGAGACTTACTTGTGATACACATAATTTAAAGGTGATAACTCGCGCTCTCGGCGTGATAGCAAGGGGAAGAGCGTACTTGAGATCTAAGGAGTCGAGGTAGGCTTTATTTACTAAACTCTTTTATTACCAAAATAATGATTATGGCGTTATAAGGGTGGTTTAAAACGTTATGCCATGCCTATGATTGTTTTGATGATGTTGTGTGCCCGATGCCTAGTTTGTGAGTTCGCTCCATTAGGCTATAGGGCTGTATAAACGAATTCGGGTCTGAGTAGGGCCGCAAACCCTATCAGGCTGGTGTACACAGTTAGGATCGGGAGCCGTGCTTGCTAGTCGGCCGATCTCGTGGGCGAATAGTGTAGCCACACTTTCGTCGCACTATGGAATTGATGTGAATTGTTGAGAAAATGGGGGAAATTGTTTGACTGGCCAGTCTATGAAATTATTTTGTGATACTCGATGATATTCTTTTTTAATTGCAAACTCGAGTTCACTATGGTAAGGATGGCATATATATTAAAATGTTTTGGCATGAGTCCACTGAGTATGTTTAAAGTACTCAGCTCTGCATGTGTTTTTCCTATGTTCAGGTTGAGCGGTGACGAGCAGTTGGCGGTGTTGAGCAAACTAATTGAATAATAATATGGTCATTTTGAAACATTGAGTGGAGCTGTGTCTTCATACATGACTTCACTTTTCTCTTGGATGCTTCCGCTGAAACATGATCTTCTTATCATTGATTGAGTTTGAACTTATTCCATTTTGTTTAGAATATCGAGGCATGATACATTTTGGATTATATTAAACCCTTGTCGTTTTGAGCATAAATTGTGATATCTATTCTTCATTGGATTTCATTGTGAAGCCGTTGCCTTATTGTGTTAATTGTTCAATAATTACTTTGGTCAAACCCTTTTTTATGAAACCCTAGCCTACGTTCTTGTTGCATTTAAGTCCGCCTAGGTCGCGATCGCTGCATTTATTATACCCTAGAAGGGCGGTCGTGACAGTTTGGTATCAGAGCCTCAGTTCTTTCCGCTCTGGACCCAAGAGTCTTAATGAGTTAAAAGTCTAAGCATGTGTAAATTGACTAAGTGATAATCGTCGAAGGCTCAACACCACCACTCGTCCCTGATAAACTCATATTTTAGTCGGTTTAATTGGTATGTTGAGGTGCTTAATGTTGAGTTTCGATGCTTGAATTGTCTATTTCCGGCCAATTAACCTATCTTTTGGAGTTTCATGTGTTTGTTGAGTGTTCTAGAATAAATAGATAAAAAAAGAGGCAAAAATCCGACCAACCGTGGATAGGAGGCAGCAGGGCCTCTAAAGGCTACACCCGGCCGGGTGAGTTTTACCCTTATTAATCCTACCCGGCCGGGTAGGACTTGAAGAGCAGAAGGAGCCGGAAATGGTCACCCGGCCGGGTGAATTTACAGCACTAAAATCCTACCCGGCCGGGTATCTTGAAGACAGCGTTAAGAGTCCAGAAAGGGGTCTGAAATGGGCACCCGGTCGGGTGGATTTACAGCACTAAAATCCTACCCGGCCGGGTCAATCTGTTTGACGGGTTTGACTTCTGAAAACGCGATTTTTGACGGAAAAAGGAAGACAAAAAGGCTAGGGTTGGATGGGAGGAGATTGATTCAACATTCCACCGCCTCCAACACATTCCACACTTCCCCAAGAACACTTTGAAGAGAGATTTGAAGATTGAAGACTACAAATCGAGAGATTGGAGTCTCTAATCCATAGAATCGTTCCACAGGAGTATTTATTTGCTTTCTTTGATGTATTTGATTGAATCCATTGTTTTGGTTTTCATGAAGAACATGAGTAGCTAATTTTATTGTGGAGTTTTGGTGAAGACTACAATGGATGTTTGTGATTAATTCAAGGACTTCTTTGATTGCTTAGCTCTTGTGATTCCTTTGTTCATTCTTGTGCCTTTTCAATTCAATTGCTTAGCTACCAATTGAGTTTGTTTACCTTTGTAGTTGCAATCGAGAGATACCTATCTAGGTTTGATAAAAGAGTGAGCATCGCTTTGATAATCTACACTCGAGAGAGGGGAACCTTAGTGAGGGCTTGGGTCTTTTGTTCTATGGAGTTAATCTAAACATATTAGAAGGAGACTTCAATATTAAGGGTTAATCAACGGGGTGAGTACACTCGCGAGGGGGCTCAACCTAGACTAGCGACTTTCCTAGTAATCCTAGAGACATAAAATGGGTAATCGAAGTTGTTGAATCAATCACAATACAATTCCATTGTAGTTGGATCCAAAACTCTACTCTCCTCTTTGTGGTACCTTTTCACTTGTGTTTATTTCCTCTTGTTACTTTTAATTTCTTTTCATTGTTATATGCTTATAGTAGTGTAAGAACAAAACCAATTCTCCGGATTTTCTAGATAGTAGTCAAAGTCGGTTCGTGGTACTTAAGCTGCACAATTTATCTTCGTGGATACGATACTCATACTTGTTTATTGCTACACTAGCCCCGTACACTTGCGGGTATTTCTCGTGTTTAAAATAAATCGAGTCAGTCCCCGCTCAACCACGAAGAATGAGGTAACAAGTATCTTGATGAATATTGATTTGAATCATGGGATGTTGGAAATTACGATGAATGAAAGTTAATGTGACGTTTTTGAGATTTTCTTGGAGTATGAAATGACGAGTATACATGAATGTGAAATTGCTATTTGCGACCATGCCAAAAAAATGATGAATGTTGTTATGCAAGTGAATATGTGCTAAGACCTTTATGAGTTGAATGAATGGAATTCTATATTATTGCGATTGCTTGATTGTATGATGAACGACATCTATGAGAATGAACATGAGCATGCTGCTATACATAGTTGTAAATCGTGTTGTGAATGAAAAATTTGTGATGATATCGAACTTGGAGGCACGAAACGCCGAATGCGAGGCAAGCGACTTATGAGAACGAATTGTGAATCATCGAAACATGAAAACATACGAACCATTTACCTCGTGAATGAAATTCCATTTATTCTTGATATGATACTACCTTCACACCTCCATCGTTCGACACATACATAAATATATTCATCATACTCTCAGCATCATTTGAAACCTCATACACTGTTGTTTTTTCCGATCCTTGTGCTGATGCTGAGATTTCCTTTTGTAGATGGTCAACCGGTATTATGCACCGATGCGAAATCGTTACGCAAAGAATAAGGTTTTTCTCGTAGAAACCTACCAAGATTTTGAATGGGGATGGAAAGTCCTTTCTTTTGACCTACGTCACCGACTTCTATGATCTTTGGATGGATGCATACGCGTATGGAGGGGCTACCCATCACGCGGGGATCTCGAGACTTATCCACAGCCTGCCGACCCCTTGGAGCGAGTGGACTGCCCAAGCGGCATTACCATATACATCGTTCAGTCCGCCCGAGTACGAGCCTCGAGGCGACATGATTGGCCTGTTAGGAGTGCTACTCCTAGCCATGGCAGCTGCGATGGACAGACCGCCACTTCGTCCCCCACCGCACAAGTATCCGCCGAGTCAAGCCCGTCGATGGAGATATCGTCGTGATAAGGAGCCGCATGTTGATCGTGTCCCTAGTAAACTAAGCTTAGGATTCCTATGTCTAACCCGTTGATCATACATGGGAATGTTGAAGAGATGCGTGCGATAACCCCTCCGCTCCCACATGCTGGTGGAGTGAGCGAGGATGAGGAACCTTACTAGGAAGGACATGATTTGGACATGGAAAGTGTTGGAGAGGATGAAGACCCCGAAGAGGACATGAACGAAATTGACTAGGAGTGATAGTCGTGGAATACGTTGTTTTATTTCCCCCATGTTTTGATTGTTTTTCTTGACTTTTGCCGTACCTTTCTACATTTTACTCTCTTTATTAATTTTTCCGTTGATACTAAGACCTCATTGAGGCAACGCTTTGATTGATATGCCATGGGGAGATTTTTCCATCTTTTACTACCTTATGATGCAATGGATTTTCATATTGTCTTTCCATGCCATTGTGAAAAAAATATGTCTATCGCTATTTCATCACACCATCACATTATGCCATTCTATCGCACAACCGTCTTTAAATACCTCATTGCGCCCTTATACTTGCCACTCTATTTCCATGATTGTCTCTTGATTACAATTACCTTGTTGACAAGGAACAATAATCCTTTTGATACCCTATGGCGCAACCGATTCTTGCGATAATAATGTCTTGACACTACTCTCTTGTTATCCATCTATGTGACGAACTTTTGATATCTTGTGTTGCGAGAACATTTTGCCATATACATTAAAACAATCGTCCCATGAACCTTGTTTATCGACTATACCACGTGACTGTCGTTAGAATTTTGAGAATAATCTGTGTATTGATAAATCAGAATGCCGCCGAGACGCAATAATCGTGAACCAACACCTCAGCCCCCGAATGAGGAAAGTGTAATGCAGTCGATTCCGGCACCGCCGCCTCCCCCACCCCCTGTTGATCGGGAAATAGTGAAGCTATTCTTGGAGCAGAAACCACCTATGTTTGACGGGCTGGGAGAACCGGTAAAGGCCGAATCATGGATCTGCGCGCTAGAGTGCATCTTCGCGATTTTGGGATGCAACGATAGGGAACGAATGAGTTATGTGACCCACCAACTAACTGAAGCAGCTGACTTTTGGTGGGATACCAGAATGAAGACCATGCCGCAAGACCAAGTAGAAGGGATGACATGGGAAGGTTTTAAGATGGAAATATACAACAAGTACGTGCCAAAGAGCTACTGAAAGGCAAAGGCATCCGAGTTCTACAATCTGACCCAAGGACGCATGACTGTGACCGAGTACGATCGAGCGCTCAATAGCATGACCCGATATGCACCTGATCAGGTCGATACTGACGAGAAGTTGTCTGATAAGCTCCGTGAGGGATTAAGACACGAGATAAGAATGCCGCTGGCTAGTCGAGGGAGACTCCTCTACGCTGAAGCATTAGCACTCGCATTGGATATTGGAGCAGTGATGCCTAAGGAGAGAGCCAAGGAGAACACTATATCGTCTTTACCTCCATCACACCACTCCTGAGAGAAAAGGAAGTGGGATGATTCTAGGACTTCATACTACGGAAAATAGTACCAATTGAACCAACATCGGTCCCAACACGGAGGAGGACAACATACATCTAGCCTGAGAGGAGACTACTGACCCAGGACGCCACAGTGCAATGTGTGCACTAAGTACCATTTCGGAGAATGCCGACATCAAAACATTACCAAGTGCTACACCTGCGAAGGGAACGGTCACTTCTCTAGGGAGTGTCCGAGTAAGAAGGTAGGATCGGGATCGAGGCAGAACGATCAGGGATCTCGTCAGCAATCAAGGGCACCGCAGAACGAATCACAAGGAAATCGTGACCCGCCGTTGCGACTGCAACAACCTCACCGTCCAAGGCTTCCTTCTCAAGCTAGGGCGTATGCGTTGGAAGAGAAGAAGCCGAAGATTGAGCAAGATGAACGCGAGAAGAGAAACCTGACAGGTATGGACGAATCCTCGACACCCCTGTTGTTGTGTTGTTTGACACGGGCGCATCGCATTCATTCATATCTGAAATATGTGTGCACACTTTGAGCTTGCTTGTTAGAAAATCTGAACATAAGGTGATAGTGTCTTCACCAATGGATGGGACAGTACAAATCTCTCGCACATGCTCGAACGTAGAAATTGTATTAGTCGCTCACGACCTGCAAGTTATGGCGATGAGAGATATCGACGTAATCCTAGGAATGGACTGGTTGACCGCGAATTTTGTGACGATTCGTTGTAAGGAGAGACAAATATCTCTACAAGCTCCGGGAAAGGAACCCATCGTGTATCATGGAATCTCGATGAACCGGCGAACCGCTATAATCTCTGCGCTGCAAGCTACCTCGATGATGAAGAAAGGACGTCCTGCCTACCTCATCTATCTTCACGGAAATGAGAAAGATGAAAGAAATGTGGAAGACGTCGCTGTCGTGCGAGAATTTCCTGACGTTTTTTCCAAAGTGTTACCTGGACCGCCGCCAGATCGACAATTGGATTTCACAATTGACCTCATCGAATGGCGCCTAAGTAATTGGAGGAACTCAAGATAAAACTTCAAGAGCTCATGGACCTAGGTTTCGTTAGGCCTAGTGTCTCGCCGTGGGGAGCACCAGTGCTTTTCGTCAAGAAGAAGGATGGATCAATGAGGATGTGTATCGACAATATAGAGTTGAACAAACTGACCCTCAAGAACAAGTATCCACTACCGAGGATAGACAACATGTTTGATCAACTCCGAGGAGCCAACATGTTTTCAAAGATGGACTTGAGGTCCAGATACCACCAGTTGAGAGTTCGAAGGGAGGATATACCGATGACCGCATTCCGTACAAGATATGGTCACTATGAGTTCGTGTGATGCCGTTCGGTCTAACGAATGCCCCAGCGGTATTCATGACTTGATGAACCGGGTATTCCACCCATACTTGGATAAATTCGTCTTAGTATTCATAGATGACGTTCCAGTCTACTCGAAGAAAGAGAAGGAGCACGAGGAGCATCTACGAATCACTTTGGAGACGTTGAGGACCGAGAAGCTATACGCCAAATTCAGCACGTGTGAATTTTGGCTGAAGGAAGTAAACTTTCTTGGACACATTGTATCGGCAGAAATAATCCGAGTGGACCCCGCCAAAGTGGAAGTCACCATCGACACCGAACGAGATTCAGAGTTTCCTAGGTTTGGCAGGATACTACCGAAGGTTCATAGTAGGGTTCTCCAAGATAGCGACACCAATGACCCAACAACTCAAGAAGGGAGTCAAGGTAAATTGGACCCCGGAGTGTGAAGCGAGCTTTCAACTCTTGAAAGAGAAATTGACCACCGCACCAGTGTTAGCTGTGCCGGAGCCTGGAGTAAACTACGTAGTCTACACCGATGCTTCGAAGGTTGGACTAGGATGTGTGTTGATGCAGAACAACAAAGTGATCGCATACGCATCACGACAATTGAGACCGCACGAGTTGAACTACCCAACACACGATTTGGAGTTAGCAGCAGTGGTACATGCCCTAAAGATTTGGAGGCATCACCTTTACGGAGTTCGATGCGAAATCTTTACGGACCACAAGAACCTGAAATATTTCTTCGAGCAGAAAGACTTGAACATGCGACAACGAAGATGGCTCGAACTAGTGAAGGACTACGATTGTGGTATCAACTACCACCCCGGCAAAGCAAATGTAGTGGCAGATGCTTTGAGCCGGAGGGACCATTCGCAACTAGTTACTTTTCTCACAGAAGAGGAAAGTTTGATATGAGAGTTTAGTAAATTGCGATTGGAAGTGGTAAGGGCACCCGAAACGGTGGAAGGCCGAATTGCCACCTTAGTGGTTGAACCAAATTGGAAAACGAGAATCGTTGCAGCACAACAGATGGATGCGAAGCTCGAAGAAATTCGGATGGAAGTGAGAATTGGAAATTCTGGGAGTTTTAGTGAGGAGTCTGACAACGCCTTCATCTTTGAAGGAAGACTGCGCGTGCCAAGCGACGATGAACTCAAGAACGAGATCATGAGTGAAGCTCATGAGACTCCATACACTGCTCACCCTGGAAGTACGAAGATGTACCAAGACTTGAAGAAGTCCTTTTGGTGGAATGGCATGAAGAGAGACATAGCGGCATTCGTGGAGCGCTGCTTGGCCTGCCAACAAGTGAAGGCCCTACATCAACGACCGTACGAAAAGTTACAACCGTTGGAAATACGAGAGTGGAAATGGGAGCACATCGCCATGGATTTTGTGATGGCCCATTTGGGTGATTATAGACCGACTCACCAAATGTGCGCACTTCATACCGATCTCCATAATCCACGGATCGAGCAAGCTGGCCCATATTTACATAAAGGAGATTGCGCGATTGCATGGAGTCCCAGTGACGATTACGTCCGTCCGATCGTGACCCGAAGTTCACTTCAAGATTTTGGATTAGTCTGCAGCGCGAGCTTGTAACACGATTAAATTTTAGCTCAGCGTTTCACCCGCAGTCCGATGGGCAATCCGAGAGGACGATCCAAACCCTCGAGGATATGTTGAGAGCTGTGGTGCTCGATCGCGGTGGAAGTTGGGAATCCGTACTACCGCTGATTGAATTTGCTTACAATAACAGTTTCCAAGCAACGATAAACATGGCGCCGTAGGAAGCCCTGTACGGGAGAAAGTGTAGATCTCTGCTCTATTGGGACGAAGTTGGCGAGCGAAGAGTACTTGGACCTGATGCAGTTGAAGAGATGGTTAAAATTGTTCGACAAATTTGTGAAAGGATCAAGGAAGCGCAAGACAGACAAAAGTCGTACGCTGATGTCCGGCGAACCGACATGCATTTCCAAATCGGTGATAAAGTTTTTCTCAAAGTGTCCCCGTCGAAAGGGATAACGCGTTTTTGGTGTTAAAGGAAAGTTGAAACCGAGATTCATCGGGCCTTATGAAATTCTAGAGGAAGTAGGACCATTTGCATACCGATTAGCGCTACCGCCCAGTCTCAGAAATGTTCATAACGTCTTTCACATATCGCAGTTGCGGAAATATGTGTTCGATCCAAAGTATTAAGTATATTAAGTGAAGAGATAATAAAGTAGGAAAGAGAAAAATAAAATAAGTGGGAGAATAAAATAAGTGAGCATTACTTTTTGCCAAATAAGAAAATGACTTCTATGATGAAACGTCCCAAAATGAAAAAATGACTCGACTACTGCGGAACGGAGGGAGTAAGTGAGAAGAAATGTGTTGACTTGTACTAAAAAAGGAAACGACTTGAGTACAATGCAACGTACCAAAATGACAAAATGTCTCCACTGCTATGGAACGAGGAGAGTACTTAGTATTAAAAATAAGACAATGAAATAAATATCACTTTAAATTTCAATAATAACGATTTAACCAATGTGGGATTTTCGTTATTTGCTTATGAGTTATGACACATCTTTAAGCTATAATAAGTTTAGTAATCCATCTGTCAATCCCAAATATGATAAATCCCACATAGGATAAATCGAATGACAAAAATAAGAGAAGCTTAACCTAAAATTAATATTCTATAGGCTTGTTATAATTGAAACTCTTATCTTTGCGCTTCATTTGATAGAACAGGGGAAACCTACAAAGAGACACATCTCGACACAGAAATTATTGTCCACATTCCAACTACGTGGAGGCATACAAAAAATAATTTTTTGCGTAACTCGGCCTAATCACTACTAGAAAAATAGCCTATTATCACACTTCATTTCTTACACTTTCTAAAAGATGTAACTATAGATAGTCAATCTATACACTAGTCTTTTGCTGCATTTCTATTAGGCTCCACTGCTACATTTTATAATAAATGTGATAACGTGATTTATAGTTACACTTCTAATAAGTGCACTGCAATTTTATTTTAAAAATAATTCTAAACTACTAAAAAATTGGCCTTTAATCACACGTAAAATTGCCACTAGAAAACTATTGTTGTGGCACTTTGCCTATAATGGCACTTGATGCAAGTGTGGTGTCGGTGAATGTGATTACAGGTAATGTGTAAGGATACGTCTTGTGTTATGGCACTCAAAAAAGTGCCATGAAACATGGCGTGTGATGTCACTAGAAAGTGCCACAATATATTTTCTTAAACTACATTAACTGTTAGAAAAATTTACAATATACCCCAATAAATATATATTATTACAATTTTCCCTGCATTTTATTTAATTTACTTTTTTCACCTACAAATTTCTTTAATTTATATTTTTATCCTTCACATATTTATAAATTAATTTTAATCCTTCAAATACTTATAATTTACGTACATTTTTTTATTTCCAATGTACAAAATTCATTAAATTATTACTAATCACACAAAAAATTTAATAAACTACTCACTCAAATAAAATGACAATTATTTGAATAATATTCAAACTATCATATGATCTCACACAAAAATGTAACGTGTTTGAACACACAAACTAAACAATATTTAAGTATTGGTCATCTTTGACTTAAACTACACAAACAATACTAGAACTAAAAATTATATAGTCCTAATCTATTTTAAAAGTGCGTAACATATTTGGAGTTGTTTCTTTAGAACGTGAGCCTCTCATGCCTGCTGAAAGAGCGAAGTACCTCTCCCACGCCACATGACCTACAACATTTTAGTTTAAAATTTCAAGTTAATAAAATAAATAACAATATATATGTATTAGGATAAAATAACAAAGGTTTGAGATAATACATCACACAAAGCTCAAATTGTGAATGACTTTACCAATATCATTTTCTTTACTTTGTTTTCAATGAATTTTAAATCACCAATGCAAGAAGAAACGAACCTTGCAAGTATTTATCCATAGACACATATAGAACCTGCATACTCACTTTAATACTCTTCTTACCTTTCTCCTCCATAAAGTATTGGGTAATATATAAAATAGATCAGGTTAAACATTAGTACTGGGTGCATTTCTCAGAAAAATTAAGTTTTCACTACCTTCTATTCATTGAATATCCGACAAATACACACACACATATATAGCAACATGCATGACATAATGCAATTTGATCCGTGCTTTCACAGAAAGATAATGCAAAAAAAAAATTGTTATAAAATCCAAAATTCAAAGCAGAATAATATAGCTATTGATAATTAGAAAATATGTGTTATACAAGGCAATCATCTACATAAAACATTATCAACTTAACAGCTTAGAGTGACAGAAGGGGGAAATGTTAAGCCTCTCTATTAACGTGAGACCCATTTAAAGAGTTCATTTTCATAGTAAAAGGAATCACTAAATAAAAGAGTTTGAATCTGTTCATGAAGATGGGCTAGAGTACCTTCTCAATCCCAGGAAGCTTAGCCACAAGCGAATCAGATCTTTTAAGGCGAACACTCGAAGCATGTAAGTCTGAGGAGCGAAGCCTGCATCTGCTTGATAGATATTCTTTATACATCAAATAAAGGAGAAATCATCATATCCGTAGATAATATATATAGAAAGTCGGAAATCA
The DNA here is from genome assembly GCF_023119035.1 of Salvia hispanica. NCBI lineage: Eukaryota > Viridiplantae > Streptophyta > Magnoliopsida > Lamiales > Lamiaceae > Salvia > Salvia hispanica. The sequence continues at coordinate 22,494,005 of NC_062969.1, forward strand.
ATAGAAAAGCATAAACCAAGATTGATCATACGAATAATATATTAAGGTTAAGATATTAATTAACTTTTTGATTCTAACTAATATTTCCATATTTGAAATCAATTTAGCTATCTCAACATACTGTATAATTGCATTCTAACTATACACAATCAAATATAAGTTCATAACTTGACCAATGAGTCACAATCAGTACTAAGCATATATATTCATAAGGAACATTTACAAAGAAGAAATCCAGGAACATATATAAAAGCAATATCCAATTAATTGAACAGAACATATATTATATCATTGTTTTGTAATTGCGCAGAAACTTGTGAAGATCCTTATTTTGTCACTAGAATTGAAAGATCGATTTGTATATGAAGTGAGGAGTCACCTTCTTAGAAGTAGTTTCAATTTGTGGAACCTAAAAACAACAGTTCCGGGGCGGTAGCGAAAGGGCTTCTTCACTTTGCCGGTGGTTGAATCTAATTTCCTTGCAGCCTTCACAAATTAAACACAATCGAAATGTTTAAACCTTAAAAAAAAATTTGAGACAATCAAGCGAATATCTTTGGGAAGAACAACGGGCTTTACGTCTTGCTATTGCCATCTCTTGGAAGCAGATTGCAGTGTATAGAGAAGAGAAGAGAAGAGGCAAATTTCTCCGCAGATGTTTGAAATTTTTGTGCAAAATGAATTGAAAGGCTGAAAAGTTTGAAATTGAAAATTTGGGGGAAGAGTGGGCGGCAGTTTCATCTCATTTAGGTTTGCAGCTAGTTTGCCGTTTATTTCTAAGTAATTTCTGAAACCAGATATATTATTAAAATATAAAAACCTAGTCCACAAAGTATTAATAAATGAAATAAAAGTCTATAAATGTGTATATATAATAAGATAACAATATTAGTATTTAATTTAATGCATAAAGATATCACTAGTTTACTAGTAAGTCTATGATTATATTTTACGAAATTAATAATTTTCAATTTTGAAAAAATTAAGTTTTCGATGACTTTCTTAATTATTCAAAGTTTTCTAAAAGTATTCGTATTATGATACACTACTACTTAATTCTACCATATAATATAACTATCTTGCGTATAATTTAGAAGAATTATTATTTGTGTAAATTAAAATTCATAAATGAAAAGTACCAATGCAGTTTAGGTCAATATTATTTTTTAAGAATTTTATGTTAAAATATTAAATTTTGTTTTGCTAACATGTTTCTTAATAATTTCTTTTTTAAGAATTACATACGAAATTAGTGACTTTACAATGATAGATTGTAAGGGACACGATAAGTGTGAGTAAAGGAAGATTATCTTGGCATTTTACTAGAGATGTAGTATTAATATATGATATAAATGCAGCAAAAGGATGGTGTGGTGATAGAGTATTTGTCATGGCACCTTTAGTAAATTGTCATAAGTAAAGTGTGAGGATAGCCCATTTTTCTAGTAATTATCACAAATTTGTGGTAAATTATGTGGTTATTTATTTGGTTATTATATTTTCTAAAATATTAGTGGTAAGATCGCTAAAATCATTTACTGATGTAGACCGCCAAGATCATTCACTGATTTATTCCATATTAGTGGTAATTTATATGCTTATTATCTTTTCTAAAATATTCAAACATGACTTTCAAAAGAATATTTAAATAGAATACATAGTATTTAAATGAAAGTAGATAAGATAGTTTTGTGCATTAATCCACTTACTGAGTGGGCCTAGGCTAAGCCAAGTTTGAATTTATCGAAAGAAATCTAGCCCACTTTGATGGTTGGGCTAGGCCCAAGTTGTATGAACCAAGGTAGACTTAGGCTGAAGTGGGCCAGCCAACCCATTTGACACTTTGGATCTGATAAATATTTTACTCCCTCCGTCCCACTTTAGGAGTCCCGGTTTACTACTTTTGGATGTCCCACTTTAGGAGTCCCGGTTGGAATATTCCATAATTGGTAATAGGCCCCACATTCCACTAACCTTTTTCCACTCACATTTTATTATAAAACTAATATAAAAAGGTAGAACCCACATTCCACTATATTTTTTCACCAACTTTCCTTTACATTTCTTAATACCCGTGCCGAACTCAACCGGGACTCCTAAAGTGAGACGGAGGGAGTAATTTTGAACGTGATACTATGCTTTGCATATAGAAATGGTCCCACATTCTAAAATAAGATGTTTAGGGATTTTTAACTTACTCCCTCCGTCTCGCTTAAGATGACACGTTTTCCTTTTTAGTTAGTCCCAACTAAGATGACACATTTCCTTTTTTGGTAACTTTCTCTCTCTAATTAATACACTCAACCACTTTTTCTCACTCTTATTAAAATATCCATCTTTCTTTATCTCTCTACTTTAATACTTACACTCACCTTCTCTCTCTCCAATTAAACACTTTAACCAATAACTCCTAAAACCCCGTGCCGGCTAAGCAATGTGTCATCTTAGCCGGGACGGAGGGAGTACTATGCAACAACCCAGACAGGAGTACTATGTGTTCCATATAGACATAATTATTGTTGTATATAGAGAAACATGCACCCGATTTTGAAACACAACAAATACTACTAGAAGCTTTCTTATTCAACATGTTTAACAACTTCCCCCTTCTGACGACGACGGCGTGCTAGTGCATGACGTCGTGATCGTGATCGCCCCTGAACTCATCTCCTCCGCCTCCTGCAGCATCGCCCTGCGCCATTCCTCAACGTACACAGCGTCATGATCATTCAGCCCCGGCGGCAGATCTCGATCCGCTACAACATTGAGAATCTCTTCACTTCTCCCCAACAGAACGGCAGCCTGTAGCACGCTTCTCCCTCTCTCCTCGATCGCTTTCATCCGACATTTTTTCGCTATCATCCATCCTGAAAAATGTCACAATTTGTTGAAAAGATTCTCCAGCACATGGGCATGCAATTCTCTTTTCCGAGACCTCAAACTCACCTCATTATTGTCGACCGGAACAGAATCATGCACTAGGTTTCCAATGCTTCCTAATTTGAGCCGTAATGCTGCTTCGGCCTCCTCCACCTCGGCCTACTTCTGTGCAATCAGTTCTTTGTTTTCATCTAAACTGCGTTTTAGTTCGTTTGTATCTCCTCCGGACTAGCAATAAAACGAAAAGGAAACATATTGAACTCAGTTACTTGTGAATGCTACTACCTCCGTCCCCCAAAATTTGCTACACTTTGACCCGACACGGGTTTTAAGAAATGTAATGGAAAGTGAGTTGAAAAAGTTGGTGGGATGTGGGTCCTACTTTTAAAGTATTAGTTTTATAATAAAATGTGAATAGGAATGAGTTAGTGGAATATGGGGTCCACTATTAAAAATGGTAAAAGTGAAGTGTATCAAATTTTCAGGGACGGACCGAAATGGTAATATGTATCAAATTTTCAGGGACAGAGGTAGTATTTAAGTTCTTTTTCACTTTTGCAACATATTTTAGGAACAAATTGATTATAAAGAGACTCATATTATGATACGAGCATGTCTTCGAGAATATCTCCATATCTTAGTAATCATTTACTCCCTCCGTCCACGAAAATTCGTCCCGGTTTGATCGGGCACGGGTTTTAAGAAATGTAATGGAAAGTGAGTTGAAAAAGTTAGTGGATTGTAGGTCCTACTTTTATATATTAGTTTTATAATAAAATGTGAGTAGGAATGAGTTAGTGGAATATGGGGTCCACTACCAAAAATGGTAAAAGTGAAATGGGACAAATTTTGGGGGACGGACGGAAATGGAAAAATGAGACAAATTTTGGTGGACGGAAGGAGTAGTATTTATTTACATTATCTTTACCATAGTTTATTGATTCACCATATATTATTATATTTGATTTATTATATTTTGGTACGATATTATATTTCCACATATTATAAATATGTGCAAGAGACCTTCATATTATTCAATCAATATATCACAATTTATCTACTTTTATCGTTTTTCCTGTCCTTGCAATTTATTCTTCTACAAAAACCCTAGTTGGACGATTCATTGACTGCTCGACGAGAATCCTCCCACGAACGATCCAATATCTTCATCGCGAAATCTCGTAGTTATCTCTCGATACGAGTTTACTCGTATCATATTAACAATTTGATTGAAAAATTACAATCACAATAAATTATAAAGAGAGTCATATTTTCTTCCCTTAACAATATATTAAGAGCAAATTGATGGCAAAATCACAATAAACTTAAACAGGAAACTCACTTTTTTGAGGCTATGCGTCTCTTTGCTCATCTTGTTCCTGCAGGCATTCAGACCATCCAACTCAAATTGGCCTGCATCACCATTAAGTTTTGTAAAATCCACAAAATGATTGAGTTACGCAATGTAAAATGAGATAAATTAACAAGGACTAGAAACTGACGCTGCCTCCAAGCTTTGTCGAGCTCAATAACCTCATCAACAATTTCAACGCTTGCAAAACGACGACGTTCAGACCACTCGGGATTCGCTAATTACCGAGACCTCTTTTATTGATTGGTTCTGAGATTGCTAATCTCAGAGGTACAAGCCAATTACAATAGTGGTATCTTGATTACACACTAAGTACAAAGTTACAAGCAGAAACCCTAGACTAATCTTAAGAACTCCTTGGTTCTTGAGATTCCATCCTTTCTGGTTGTACCTGCACACTTAGTAGATGAATTAGTCACACAAGAAACTGATCCCGGATGATCTAAACACAAAAGAAACTAAGTCAGAGAATCGGGCCACGAGTGGCTCAGGTCACAGCAGTGACTGCACTAGGCCTCAGACCTCCCCAATCCTCACAGCAAACCAGAGATCAGTGGAACCCTAGATCTCACCGGTCAACGATCACCATGGCCTTCTCACACACAGACTAGCACTCACAACTCAGAACTTCACTGCGAACACAAGAACCTTCACAAGACACTTCAAGCACTTCAGATTTGGTCACAAACAAAAGATCCAACCCTAGATTAAGAAGGAAACCAAAGAAGTTGTCTAACACTCAATCTACTCCGATAGAACTCTTAAGGACTGAGAACCATCGATGGGAAGCTTGAAGAAGAACTCCGGCTAGATTCGCCGGAATCTTAGAGAGAAGGGAGAGAGCAGAGGTGGTTTCAGAGAGTATGAGAGAGAGAGTTGAATCGAATGAGAGAAAGCTAAAGGTCACCTCTCACTTAACAAACACACCTCACATCTAACGGCTGCAGTGCAGGATCCGTGTGGAGTTGCCACATGGCTCTCATCCAGCGACTCTGGTAAGTAACCGGGCCAGACTTAATTTGGGCCAACACACATTCTTATGGGCTCAGCAAAAATAGCAGCCCAACCGAATAATAATAGAAGCCCAAAGCAAGGAGTCCAATAATCCAACATTCTCCACCTTTGGACTACTTCTGGAGAAACAGGGGAGAGCCTTGGTCTACTGCTACTTCATCATTGCCTACAAGGCATTCCTATCACCAAAGAACACAAAGTTCATTAGATAGGCAATGCCAGGTTGCCTAACAAAACACCAGATGGTAAACCAATTAGTTTTGTAGGACTTAAGCTACCTTGTGACTTCAAAGAGTCAACAAGGTCTTTCCCCTGCGACATGCAATCAACATGCTAACCAAAATCAAAATGCAACTTTTTGATGCATGATAACAGCTTATCCACAGGAAGACATTTGGTACCCATATCAGCTGGGTTATGATCAGTATGCACTTTTTGTAAAAGAACTTCACCTTTTTCCATAACATCTCTATTGAAAGTGGAACCTAACATCTATATGCTTAGTTCTATCATGGAAGACAGGATTCTTACAAAGTTGAATGGCAGACTGACTATCAGAGTATAACACAGGAGCAGATTTAATAAAATTTAGTTCAGAGAGAACTCCCTTTAACCAGATTGCCTCCTTCATAGCCTCTGTTATGGCTATGTACTCTGATTCTGTTGTAGACAGAGCTACAATGTGTTGGAGTTGTGATTTCCAACTAACACAAGACCTGCAAACCTGAAACACATAGGAAGTTGTGGACTTCCTCTTATCCTTATCATTTGCATAGTTAGAATCAACAAAACCACACAACTCAACACCTTGATCATGCTTAGAAAAACACAAATCATACTTAGAAGTATTTTTCAGATATCTAAGCAACCACTTAAGGGCTTCCCAATGCACTGGCCCTGGGTTAGACATGTATCTACTCGAGCAAGAAACAGCATAGGCAATATCAGGCCTAGTACTAACCATAAGATACATAACAGAGCCAATAGCATTAGAATAAGGGACCTTTTGCATAGCTTTCACCTCAGATTCAGTTGTAGGACAAAGGTCCTTACTCAGCATAAAATGAGCTGCTAAAGGAACATAAGCAATTTTAGCACCAAGCATATTAAACTTTTCAAGAATTTTTTGCACATAAGGTTCCTGATGAAGGACCAGAGAAGAGTACTTTCTATCCCTAAGGATATTGTTCCCCAAAATCTTTTTAGCATCACCAAGATCTTTCATGTCAAAATTTTCACATAAAGCACTTTGCACATGTTTAATAGACTTAATGCAAGGACCCATAATCAGCATGTCATCCACATACAACAGCAAGATATTGTCCGTTTTGGGTAAAGCCCTCACAGTTTTGCTCTTGGGGTACTCCCCAAAAGGCCTCATACTAATGGAGTAGGGGTAGCCCATTTATACACTTGCAAGTCTTGTTCATTCTCCAATGTGGGATATGGTTTGCTCCCTTTCAATCCTCCCCTCAAACCAAGACCACCAGACCACAGACCACATGTCTACCCCATGTTACAGGTCACCAAGTCACCACAGGTCTTGGTCGAGACCGTCACATCAGAAAACTTGCAAGCGCAACCACCGAACCCCGAGCCACACAGGCCCAGCTCTGAACCAGGGCTCTGATACCACTGTATGGATCAGACCACTCGGGATTCGCTAATTACCGGGACCTCTTTTATTGATTGGTTCTGAGATGGCTAATCTCAGAGGTACAAGCCAATTACAACAGTGGTATCTTGATTACACACTAAGTACAAAGTTACAAGCAGAAACCCTAGACTAATCTTAAGAACTCCTTGGTTCTTGAGATTCCATCCTTTCTGGTTGTACCTGCACACTTAGTAGATGAATTAGTTGTTAGGTTTGGTATACTGAAAAGCATGTTTCGAGCAAGTTTTGCTCTAATAGAATCTTGCTTGTATACGTAAAACTCTATAATCCACTTTTAACCCGATTCAGTATTATTCGAGCAGTTTCGCACGAATAGAATCAGTATATTATTACATTGTGTTTGCTTGTGCATTTAGAAGATGTTTTATAAACATTTGAATGTATAAGAAGCAAACAAAGTCTAAGTCTTTTGCTTAGTAGACTGGTTGTGGGCGTCGTCCACTTTAAGGTAACACGGTCGGTTCTATGCAATGCTTTGCAAAAGAAAAAGAAGAATTTCACAACCCAGATAGGCTTAGACTACCTATCGTGAAAGGTTGCAATGTCAGTCCGATTATTTCTAAGCCTTACTGAAATAAGATGACGTTGGTGTGGTATAGCACTTGAATGGATCTAACAGCAAGACGTGTCTTTATGCTATCTACTGAAAGACTAGGTCTTGATAAAATACTATTTCTTAATCTACATACGTTAGCATTGAGCATACGGTATTGATTATGCACTACTTTGACTTATCAAATGGTGCGGGTTTTTCGCAACCCAATAATCTTGATATATTGGGTAGTGGTGATTAATATCTAGCGGTGCTAGGATTGCTATTATGTTGAATCGTGCGCGAGGTGAGTCTCGTTTGATAATGTCCTCAAGAGGAGCTTGAACAAGGTTTTATTATATTATTCGAAAAACTGGCCAGTTGGAGTTTTATTACTCTATGAATAATAAATAAGTGTTTCTTGCTAAGTCCACTCTTGGAATTAATAAGATATTAATTAATTAAGTCCATAGCAGACATTAATTAATTAATGGACATTTATATCTTAAGCGCGGGAAATAAATAATATAAATAATGGAAACCCGGATTACTTGTAATTTCGGATTTGGATGGGGAGTGCAATATTACTTCTGTAGTGGCTGCTCGTAATATTCCAATATAAGCTTGTATTAAATTGTGGGTTCAATTTAATTAGTAAAAAGCTAATTGGGTGAGCCCATATCCAAAACCTTTCATAGATCCCTGTCTGGGCCCAAAAGGAACTTAATATAAATAGGAGGATAAAAAAAAATCATACTTGAAATTTTCAAAATTTTCGGCCCCCCCAGCTGAAGGAGATTTCGATTTCTACTCCTTTTCCCAAAAGGATTTCTTCTGTCTTCTTTATTCGAGTCCTAGTATTTTGATAAGATCAGCCCACACTGATATCGAGAATACAGTTCGGGAACCAGAGAGAAGATCCGTGGTCTAGTATTGAAGATCATCACGTGGAGAAGGCACAAGCAATCATCGATTCTTTGGAGAATCAAATCGGTAACTCTAAACCGTAGAATTCATGTTTAGGATTTAGTTTCTATGAGCATGAATTATTTGCGTTCTAGCATGCAATTATCTGTTTAACATGTGAATTGATTAATTGCATAATCGGTCAAATAGATCCGTATCTGATTTATTTGTTTTGTACAAGTCTTCTATTGTGCAAGGGGCACCAAACCCCAACAATTGGTATCAGAGCCAATTTTTGGCTCTGATTATGTGGATTAATTTCATGTTATGTGTATTGCTTGAGTGCATGTTTTGATTCGCGCCTAAGACTTCGCCTCCAACTTCGTTTAGTTTTTGTCGGCATATGGCAATCCAATCTAATTCCTTTTATTTGTAATTATTACATGGTGGAATTATTTGGAATTACATAAATCGTTATTTGAATGAATTAATTTGTTCATGTCGGTATGTAATAGGGTCAGATTGCTTTAGTTTCAATTTGGAGTACATATAACTTGTGACGTGAAATTACACCACGATCAGGCTGGGTACTCCATGCGAATTGATCATTGCAGCAACGGTGGGTTTCGAGTGGGAGCCCCTCGTGGGCAGTTTCCCGGGCTCGGAAAAACACCAAGGCAGCAGCGCCGACGGATTCAGCAGCTCCGATAGCGACTGCAGGCAGCAGCAGCGGCGGTCTGGCGGCGACGGGTGCGACAGCAGCGTCGGAGATCGCCAAGACAGCAGCCGCTGCGCAGGCAGCGTCGCAGCAGCAGCCATGAACGGAGAGTTTTTCCCGGGCTCGAACATCGACGGAGATGGCTGCGTTGTGCACGATTTTGTGACAGCAGCGACGTCTCCGAGCAACGACAGTTTTTGTTCGAGTGGGAGGCCGAAGGTGGGGTGCGTGCAGCTGTGACGAGTACGATGCAGCAGCGACGTCGTCACGCAGGCAAAAGCGGCGAATTTCGAGTGGGAGTACGATGGCGCAAGATTAGGGTTTCCCTATGCACGAAGTCGCACTCCTCGTTCTCGTGACTTCGCTTTCCAAATTTGATTAGGATTTCCAAATCCTTGGATTCAATTTTGGAAATAATTCAAGATTAATTTAGAATCAAGATTTGAATATATCTTGTGGATTTTATATATTATATAAGATTTGATTTTGTATTAAATCATGGATTAATTATAGATTTTATCCTTATTTTATGGATTTGTAGGGATTTAATTCCTAGATGAATCCTAGTTAAATTTGGATAATGACAATCTAATTTTTTATTTATATCCTATGGATTAATGTGGATTTATCCCTAGACAAATCCTAGTTGGATTTAGATAATGATAATATTATTTTATTCTTATCCTATGAGTTTATATGAATTTATTCATAGATAAATTCTAGATGGATTTGGATAGTGATAATATAATATTTTATTCTTATCTTATAGATTTATATGGATTTATTCCTAGATAAATCTTGGATAGATTTGAATAATTATAATATAATATTATCTTATTCTATGGATTTGTATGGATTTATTCCAAGATAAATCCTAGATGAATTAGGATAAACATTTATATTAATTTATTTTATCCTATGGATTTGAATAGATTTAATTCTATTAAGACAAATCTTAGATGGATTAAAATAAGTATTAATCCAAGTTATCCTTATCTTTTGGATTTATGTCCTAGATAGATTAGGATATTAATGATATATAAGAAAATCCTTATTTAATTGGATTTAGATAAATTTATTTATCTAAGAAATCCTAAGTAATGTTTGATATATTCTGGATGTCTATTCTAAATAGAATTAAGATTTGTATAAATCTTGGTTGATAGGATTTTATTTTTATCTTATGGATTATGATGGAACTGTTTCTATCTAGTAATATCCTAGTACGATTTAAATAATGATAATCCTAGATCAACGTTATCTTGAATTGTAAGGATTTGATTTTATCGAAATAAAATCTAGAATAATCCTAAGTGGATTTAGATAGTTGACTCTATCTTGATAAATCCTAAATAAATTTGGATAATTATTATCCAAGATAAAACTTAATTATTTAATTGATTCTCCCTTGACTAGATTAAATAATTTTTGATAATTATCCATGTGTGTTTAAATGCCATGCATTAAATGGATTTATCTGTTTATTTGGTGTTTATCTATTTTAAGTGGATTATCTGCTTTATCTGCTTATGTGATAATTATGCAAAAACCATATAAAAATATCTAAGTGATGATTACAACAAGTGCGTTGTATACGGTCTCCATCGGTTGGTTTGCAAATTTATGAAGCTAGTTTCTAATATTATCGCCACCCATGCTGTGGGGACAATAATACTAAGAAATAGCAAGTTCATAACAGAATTTATGAGATAGCTTGGTTTTGTTATCAGCACATGAGCATTGTTATGGGAGTGTGTTGTAGAAACAAGATTCTGTAATGCTAAATCTGATGGTCGTGCTTAGGCAACATTTGGCGGCCATGCCGTGCTGCGGTCTCTGGACTATTCGTCGGTGTTGTGACCAGTAAAATTGCTAAAATTTTAATGCGTATTGACCTCTGCTTGAGGGTACAAAATTTTAATTTTACAGTTGCAAGATACATAATTGTTTTGTGGTTATTTGCGATTATGTATTGAGCATGAGTATGTGATAATAAGTTTATTTGCCAAATCTTCATTATGTCATTTAATATTTGTCTGCGATCCTTAAAGAAAGTAAACTCGAATGCCTAAATTATGTAGACCGGAAACGAAAATGGATAAGATTCTCATCGCTGAAAGCTTGGAGTTTATACTCAATGATTCATGTCCTCCATTTCCTCGACATAATTCCACGAAGAATGTTCGAGAATGCATTATGCATGTACTTGACAAGCTCTTTGAGGAATAAGGTCAAGCTATTTTCCTTTTAAGTAGCTCGACAAGTCTTGGTTAATGACGATGAAAGATGGATATAAATAGAATCTGTCAAGATGATTCGATTGGAATATCCTAGAGTGACAGAATGTTTTGAGGATCTTTTGATCACTCAAATAGTTTCTGACACACAAGTCATCGCCTAAAGTAATAAGAAATGACTACAAGAAGGTTTAACTGAAAAGTAGAAAATCTTCAGAATAATAGTCGTTATATTACTGTTAGAGGAAAGTAACATGATAGATGACGAATTCATAAAGGCTGCATTTTCTTAAGTCCTAGTTCATTTGAACAAAAGACTAGATATGGAAATGGGAGAGCCTGAATTGTCGTCAAAGTTTGTTTAAAGCGAGAAAAGATGCTTTGTGAGTTGGATTGACCTATTTTAAAGAAGGACAATGACTTACATGACAATGCAACTTCTAAGTAAGAGATCTTGATCCAGTTAGGTTTTTGTTGCAGTGGGAGCTATTAATGCTCAACTATTGTTTTATGGTTGATGCTTAAGGCATCATAGTATTAAAATAATATAAGTGCGACAAGGTTGAGTATTCAACAACACATCAACTTCTTAATCATTGAATGATAAAGTATTTATGGCTCTTAGCCTTAAGGCCAAGAAAATACTTAGAAATTGTTCGAACTGATCTAGACTATCAAGATTTTAACATTTCGTTAAATAGCTTGAGAGTTGAGAAAGTCTATTTGATGCACTATGAGTTAGAATCATTTGATTTTTCAAGAGATTCAGAATACTTATAGAAGTGCAACATAGAAAGACTAGCAAGTCTCAATGGTTTACACCATAAGGAGACGAGCAAAGGGTTATGATCAGTAGTGGGAGTCTAATCTCCATTAACGAATCCAAGCATTCATCTAATGAATGGGATAGTTATGTAAGAAGGAATCGAAGTCTTTCTAAGACAAGTTTGATTAAGTGATGAGTTGTACTCATTAAAATCTTATCATTGATGGGATAAACATTAAAGAAACTACCAACATCAGTACCTTCTACAAAACACGAGTTGTGGACTAGAGTGTCTCTAGTCTAGCACATCTCAAGGTGTAATGTTGTTCCAACACGTGTTGGAAAAGTGTCCAAGAAATTGGAGTTGTGTACTGAGGCATGTTTTAAGGTTTGTCCCAAATGATGTAAGGTTATAAGTTTTGTAATCTTCAAAGATATAATTCTTGTATGAAGATCATGAGATGAACTATAAGCCTAACAGCGTGATAACTCTCAAAATAAAGAGAGAGATATCAGATTTTCCACATTACCAAGAAGTCATACCATTAGAAACTTTTGCACTAATAAAATCAACTTCAGTACCTAAGATTGTAAGAACCATGTCGTAGTGGGAGCGTTCCACTGGAACACAACAAGTTCATGGGTCTAAGAGTGTCGTAAGACTCAGTCTTAGATTAACTTGAACATAATCCCTTTAACTACAATGTAGTATTGGTTAATTTGGATAATCATCTTTGAAAAGGTGATAGATTCCATATTACAATCTAAGATAGACAACATATTTTACAAGACTTGCAATACTACCTACAGGCTGTGTCAGTCAGTGGGAGCAAGTATCTTTGCAAGTGTAAATGTGGATCTCAAATGGCTAGACAATGACAATGGGTTATGCCCAAAGAGAATTATCTTCTCGCTATCGTTGTGCCAGGATTTAATCGATCATATTGTCTATTAGAACTTACATAAATTAGAATGTATGTATTATGATTGTCAAGACAGCCTTCTATAAATAGAAGTCTTGAGGAAATCATCTACTAGAACATTCTAATGGATATGTAATTAAGGGCAAGAAACGCATGATTGGAAGCTTATATAGACCTTCATGGTCTTAGGCAAGCATCTAAATCAGAGTATATGTGTTTAATCAAATTGTCAAATATTTGGAATTTGACTTGTGTCCTTATCAGTGCTATAAGCACAAGGAAGTTGAAAGTGCATTACATATGGTATTATTGGTACTCTACGATGATGAAATCTACAAAAGTTGCAAACAACTAAGATTGGCATCTGGCGTAGGAAACTGGTTGTCTGCCCAGTTTAAGATAAAGGATTTAAGAGAAACTAATTACATTCTTAGCATCTAAGTCCTTTTTAAGATTGCTAGAAAGAATGTTGAGATTCTCTTAGGAATCTTATATCTACACATTGCTTGGAACATTTTAGCATTAGAAATTCCATGAAAAGGTTTATACCTTTCAAGATGGAATTGTCTTGTCTCTAGTCAAGTGTCGTTTGACGCTTAGTGAGATCAAGAATTATGAGACTAGTTTCGGAGATAGTTGTCTCATGTATGCTATAATGTGTACTAAGTTTGATATTAGTTGTGCTTATGCATGACAAGTATATATCATATTAACCATGGCAAAGGACTTTGATTGAGGTAAAGAGTATACCATAGTGCTTGAGAAAGACTAATTGCTATATTCTAGTTTACCAGTCATTCATGTAATGTCCTTGGGGTTACACTGACTTAGTTTTATGACTAATCAGTGATCGAGTAAGTCATCCTCTGAAAATGTGTTTACCTTAGGAGTATCTTCCTAATAGCTTTAATCGTAAGTTTGAGTATGCCTATGAGTATTACGTTTGGTTGTGATTACTCTAGTGAAGGCTAACTCAAGGGACACACGAGCTAATAAAGCTAAGCAATCACATAGAGAGATGAAATTAATTAAAGATCAAGTACGCAGCAAAGACATTATGGTGGAAAAGATATGATCAGAGAACAACCAAGCAGATTTTTCACATAAAATGCCTTTGTGGCAACATGTTCAAACATGATGTGAAATGAATGGTGGTTCGATATATCTAGTACCAATACCTGCTTTGTGTATAAGTGGGAGAGTTTTTGGCAGTGGGTATACTCGAAAGCATGTTTTGAGTATAAGTGGGAGATTGTTAGGTTTGGTATACTGAAAAGCATGTTTCGAGCAAGTTTCGCTCGAATAGAATCTTGCTTGTATACGTAAAACTCTATAATCCACTTTTAACCCGATTCAGTATTATTCGAGCAGTTTCGCACGAATAGAATCAGTATATTATTACATTGTGTTTGCTTGTGCATTTAGAAGATGTTTTATAAACATTTGAATGTATAAGAAGCAAACAAAGTCTAAGTCTTTTGCTTAGTAGACTGGTTGTGGGCGTCGTCCACTTTAAGGTAACACGGTCGGTTCTATGCAATGCTTTGCAAAAGAAAAAGAAGAATTTCACAACCCAGATAGGCTTAGACTACCTATCGTGAAAGGTTGCAATGTCAGTCCGATTATTTCTAAGCCTTACTGAAATAAGATGACGTTGGTGTGGTATAGCACTGAATGGATCTAACAGCAAGACGTGTCTTTATGCTATCTACTGAAAGACTAGGTCTTGATAAAATACTATTTCTTAATCTACATACGTTAGCATTGAGCATACGGTATTGATTATGCACTACTTTGACTTATCAAATGGTGCGGGTTTTTCGCAACCCAATAATCCTGATATATTGGGTAGTGGTGATTAATATCTAGCGGTGCTAGGATTGCTATTATGTTGAATCGTGCGCGAGGTGAGTCTCGTTTGATAATGTCCTCAAGAGGAGCTTGAACAAGGTTTTATTATTCGGAAAAACTGGCCAGTTGGAGTTTTATTACTCTATGAATAATAAATAAGTGTTTCTTGCTAAGTCCACTCTTGGAATTAATAAGATGTTAATTAATTAAGTCCATAGCAGACATTAATTAATTAATGGACATTTATATCTTAAGCGCGGGAAATAAATAATATAAATAATGGAAACCCGGATTACTTGTAATTTCGGATTTGGATGGGGAGTGCAATATTACTTCTGTAGTGGCTGCTCGTAATATTCCAATATAAGCTTGTATTAAATTGTGGGTTCAATTTAATTAGTAAAAAGCTAATTGGGTGAGCCCATATCCAAAACCTTCCATAGATCCCTGTCTGGGCCCAAAAGGAACTTAATATAAATAGGAGAATAAAGGAGACAGAAAATCACAATTTTCATACTTGAAATTTTCGAAAATTTCGGCTTCCCCAGCTGAAGGAGATTTCGAATTCTACTCCTTTTCCCAAAAGGATTTCTTCTGTCTTCTTTATTCGAGTCCTAGTATTTTGATAAGATCAGCCCACCCTGATATCGAGATACAGTTCGGGAACCAGAGAGAAGATCCGTGGTCTAGTATTGAAGATCATCACGTGGAGAAGGCGCGAGCAATCGACGATTCTTTGGAGAATCAAATCGGTAACTCTAAACCGTAGAATTCATGTTTAGGATTTACTTTCTATGAGCATGAATTATTTGCGTTCTAGCATGCAATTATCTGTTTAACATGTGAATTGATTAATCGCATAATCGGTCAAATAGATCCGTGTCTGATTTATTTGTTTTGTACAAGTCTTCCGCTGTGCAAGGGGCAC
>NC_062969.1:22509909-22558225 GCF_023119035.1 Salvia hispanica
GAGTTGAATCGAATGAGAGAAAGCTAAAGGCCACCTCTCACTTAACAAACACACCTCACATCTAACGGCTGCAGTGCAGGATCCGTGTGGAGTTGCCACATGGCTCTCATCCAGCGACTCTGGTAAGTAACCGGGCCAGACTTAAATTGGGCCAACACACATTCTTATGGGCTCAGCAAAAATAGCAGCCCAACCGAATAATAATAGAAGCCCAAAGCAAGGAGTCCAATAATCCAACAAGATTAATGTCCAACATCTCACAGTCTTCCCTGAATTGCAATTTCCACACCGATCAAAAATTAGGATTTACGTTATATCGAATTTCAGTGCACTATACTACAATGATATAGTTATATTATATAAGACTTGGTGACCAAGTAAATGATATTTTAGATTTTATTTATTTCCTAGTTAATAGAATTACCAAGTTAGGTTTTCTATTTTTGCTTATTTTCCTTTTTAGTTATTTTCTTTTACTAGTTCTAGTTATATTCCTTCTACTAATTCTATTAACTAGGAAATAAATAAAATCTATATATACTAGTCTCCAGGTCTTTAACTGCATCATGTTGTTTCTTGTAATATAACGAAAATAACATTTGAAAATAATACAATAGCATCTAAATTAATAAAACTCCAACATAACTAAACATATATTGTTCACGTCTCAATAATCAGACTCGCAATAATAATATAAAAGAATACAATCATGTTCCAACAAACTACGTTACAATAATTTTACTTGCAATTTCTTGAACAACAAAAGTCTTCATACCGTTTCAAACAGAAACTTAATCAAACACGAATATGCATTGATAAATATTCATTAATAAACATTATAACGAGAACCTTGTTCTATCGGGATTGATTCCGCCTTAACAATAATTTGTTTATTATTTCTCGATGAATGAAAATATTGTAGAATTCTATTATTTATAGAATTCTAAACCCTAAAACGTATCTTGCTAATCAATATTGATAATTCTAACTATTACAAGGTCTTGGAAGCTATTAACTCCGCTTCCTAGCAATTACTTCAGCCTGCACACTCAACACACAAGTTAGTAACAACAAGAAAGATCCTCTCGGATCTAAACTCAAAATACTAACTACGAACAAAGTGAAAGACAATAGATCACAGAATCTTGGCTCAGAACCCACCACAACAACACTGATCTATTCTTCCAGAACTAGACCCAAGGGAGCACAGATGGATTGGATAGAGTTAACCCTCGGACTACCAATACCTCCACCAGAAAATCCCCTCACACCAGATCAAGTTCCACCGAACAAATCTCAACTTAAAGCCTCCAAGTCTCACAAACCCTAGTTCCTCTCCAGCAACAAGCAATCGAAGAGATTGCCTCACACCAACACTCACAACAGATCTACCTCTCAAAGAACCGTGGAAGATCACCAAGAGATGGCCGGAAGTTCATCGGAGAAGAAGATAGAAAAGAGAGAATACACTGAATCGAGTGTAGAGAGAGAGAGAGATTGGAGTGAATGAGAACGGCGCATAGCCTTCTCTCAATTAACACACACAGCCCTACATCCAACGGCTGGAACGCAGCATCCGAGAGAGAGGGCACGTGGCAGCATCTGGTGAGTGAGGGTAAGTAATTGGGCTCAGCCCAATTAATCACATCCGGGCTAACAAGTAACACAGCCCAAATAAGAGTCCACTCAAATATATCCAACACTGTCGAACATTGTTTATCCCCTTGGGTATAACTTTTGACCGTGATAAAAGATTAAGGAACGGCGAAGAAGAAAATTGTGGATGAGAGTGTAGAGAATTTTTAACTTTTACAGAGGAACAATTGCAGCAAAATTTTAGGCGTAGACGTTGAAGAAGAAGGTGGAGTTGAGGAGAGAGAGAAATTCGTAGAATAATTGAAAAGAATGGGTGACGTGGAAGGAGTCGCTCATCTGTCGCTCACTACAATCGCCCAGTAGATCTTTTCTCCCTTATATATATACTACACCTATATTATGATATATATCAAAATAGTATATTATGATATATATCAAAATAGTAATGATGATGATTTCTTTATTGTGAGGAAACATAAGCCGTTACACATGAATGTATTCCTTGGCAGTAACAATAGAAAATCCTTCCTATTTTGACCATTTTTTTTACACCAAATCTGATATATTAGACGATGACTACAACCAAATCACAATTCACAAATTATTAAGTTCAGCTAATTTATAAGTGACGTAAATGCATGAGCCGTTATAGGCCCAATGTCCATTTGAATTCATTAAAAATATTCACTATGGAAAAACTTGCCAAAAATTGTACTCCCTCCGTCCCGCTTAAGATGACACGTTTTCCTTTTTAGTTTGTCCCAACTAAGATGACACATTTCCTTTTTTGGTAACTTTCTCTCTCCAATTAATACACTCAACCACTTTTTCTCACTCCTATTAAAATATTCATCTTTCTTCATCTCTCTACTTTAATACTTACACCCACCTTCTCTCTCCAATTAAACACTTTAACCAATAACTCCTAAAATCTCGTGTCGGCTAAGCAATGTGTCATCTTAGCTGGGACGGAGGGAGTAGTATTCATATAAATTCAAATAGATTCCACAGCATAATTCATTTTTATACTTGGCCAAGAGCTAAAGCTCTTCTCCACTCTTCAATATATACTGCCTTCTTAGCATCCAACCCCGGCGGCACTTGACGCTGTTGCAGAAGCACCGAAATCTCCTCCGTTTCTCCGAGAAGAAGCGCCGCTCTACGAACACTCCTCTCCCTCTTCTCAATCTTCTTACTGTGACACTTCAACCGTATCACCTCTACCATATTCGTAAGGCAAGCCGCAAGAATATCCGCAATCACAACGCACACTTCCTCAAACAACGCCTCGTCCTCGTCCCCGTCCCTTTCCCTGCGCCTCAGCAAGACCGTCCGCGCCACTCTGTACATTGCATCGGCCGCAATCACATTAGCCGGCCAGTTGAGCGGATTCCTCATCACACAGCTTCTCGTTCCCTTCACAAACCCGAGGACCGTCTCCTCACCACTGCTTGCAAGCTCCTCCACTATCTCCCTTGCATTCTTCTCCGTCTTCTTCTTCTTCAACTCATTCAGATCCTTGCCTTGCCACATGTGGAAAAGCTCTAATTCGACCCACGCCACGTCTGCTGCGTGTCTAACGCTGGCTAAGCGGCCTTTTTTATCGAGAATTTTGTCCACCAGCTTCACGAAGGGGAGCCCCTCCGCGACGCCTTTTAGTAAGTTGGATATGCTATTGTCCGCGATGGGGAAGGCCAGCGCGAGGGAGGAGAGCGTCACCAGAGGCAGGGACCAGCAATGTGGGAGGAGGCCTTGTGAATGTAGGCTTGGGATTTCATCGCTGTCGAATTGCGTCACGCCTTTGAAGCTGTTCGATTTGGAGAGGAGTTTGAGGAGATTCTTCGGCTTTCTAGATCTGCCTTTTTCAATGACTTGATCGACTTCTTTGCAGATCTTGTCCAGTGTTTGCGATCGGAGATGCTCTTCTCCTTCTAGCAGCATCGCGTATTCGCTGAGATCGAGCCCTGGATCGGTCTGCGATACTCGATTTTCGATCTTCAAACTTGATGCGTAGCTAATGAATGCCATGATTGGGGATGTGAAACAGAGAGATAGAAAAAGGAGAATTTTGCTAGTAAAAACAGTGAAATGCTGCAGAGAAATGCAGATCTGCAGAAATTGACCTCTCAAAATATGAATTGCTCTTCTCCATTTCAGATTTTGAATCTGTGAAGATGAAGAGCTCTGTTTCAATTCCACCATTTTCTGAGTCCAGTAGCTCTCAACCGTAACAGAATTTCTAAAATTACTTCTGCAAGCAGTGAGCCATCTCGTAGTAGGAGAAATCGCGCCGACGATAACTCCGGCGGTCTGTGCTAACAGAACGAGCTTCGTCGACCATCCGTAGCTCGAATTCGTCTGATCTAGAATGTTGAGATCGAATTCCTTCGCCATTCTGACCTCTGCTTCTAGCAAAACCAGAGCAATCAGCAATGTCAAAAAACCAGAAGCGGAGCAGGTGACTGACCTAGCCAGCACAAATTGGGGATTTCCAGTTTCCGCAATCATCCAGTGTTTTTTTATGCATAATCTCAATTGCTCAGCTGTAATCGCTCTCTCCGCCTCCAATTCGTCATTTTCGTGCTCATCGGCGGCGGATCGGCACATCTCGTGGTACTTCTTCTCCAGGTAGGGTTTGGTGGAGACGATCATCGCCGCGGAGGAGACGAAGATTAGGATTAAGAGCAGCATCAGCGCGATGACGATGATTTCTTCTAAAAACGCGCGGCGGCTCTGGAGGAAGGAGTGCATCTGGATGATCTGGATGGCGACGTTGACGACGACGGTGACCACCAGCACCACCAGCGCGGCGGCGTTGGAGAGGACCTCCTTGTCGGCCATGGCGCCGAGCGAGGGGAGGAAATTGGCGACGGCGGCGGAGAGGAAGGCGGTGCTGCTGATCTTCGCGAGGCGGTCGGTGACGGTGTACATCCGAGTGGTGAGATCGACGGGGAGCTTCATCGCCACCGCGAGGAGCGTGAGTGAAGTTGCGTTGAGAGGGAAATACTTGGACGGAAACCAGTGCTGCTTTTTCAATAGTCCTTGGAGAGTGTCGGCGGCCATCGCGGCGGCGCACATGAGCGAGGCGGCGGCGACGTAGTTGCCTATCCACGTCATCGGCGCCTCGAGGAGCCTCTCGATCGTCTCGTCCTTGTCTGCGGCCGGAGCGGTTGCTTCCATTGATAGTTATGAATAATTTAAATTTTGGATGAAAATCTAAGGAGATTTGGGGAAATAAATAATCTATGAATAAAGATGAGGGGAATGAGGAGTAGTTTAGCAAGGCAGGTAGAAGGAATGTTTAGAGGTTTGTCTCTTCTAATAATTCAAACTAACTTTTTCTTCTTCTTGTTTTTGTTGATGTTTTAATTTTATTGTATATTTGTCTCGTTCGGCGATGTAGAGAAGATGACAACTAGAGTAAGTAAAATCTCCCATGCAGGACATGCATATGCGTGCAAATTCTTTGTTTCCTAAGTAAAAAAGTTTTTTAAAAAATTGCCAAAGAGTTTTAGCTGAATATAGTATATTTTTTTTTAAAATTTATATGTGATGAACCTTGTAAATGAACAGATTCACTGATTCAGTTAATGACTTGATGAAACATATACAGCGAGCATTTTATCAAACAGTTTTCATGCATCAAATAACGTTCGAAAAATTCAGGAATAACATCTTGCGAAGCAAAAATTTGATCACTTTCTGGGTACAAAATTTTGGGCTGGAAAAAATAGCATATCACTGCCGACCTTTTGTCGAACTGTTTCCAAATGCTAAAAATACATGTTAATTTTCATTCATCGTTTCGACTTTCCAATACTGAGATGGGAAATTCTTATTCGGCAATTATACCTAAAAATAATCTAAAGGCATTAAAATCAAACAGATTGCGCACAGGTTTTAATTCGAACAAAAGATATTGGTTTTAGTTGAGGTATTTCCCCAAACAGTTCGAGTGCTTTGAAGAAACAAGCCAATTACAGGCTTCGATTCCTTTCGACACAACATCGAACATACTCCAAACCATGATCTAATGAGGCATTTCGTCGAACATCTTATGTGAATATGCGATTGCCGGATATAGTAAACCAAAAAAAATAATGCAAGGTTTTGTCAAACGACAAACAGAATGCATGCTAAAACTTCAACTATCAAGATCAAAAACACAATATTTAAAAGCAATATTTATAGCTTCAAGATGTAGCTCGATGATCGATGAATACAAACCGCTCCAAACGATGAAAATGGCTCAATGTAGTTAAGCACCAAAAAACGGTTATAACTAACTTTCTTCATCTACGAGTTGTAGTCTTGTAGATGAAGCCAAATACTAACAAGTAATAAAACCGAAATGTACATTTCAATTTTTTTACTATAATTTTATCAAGTACTATACATTTAAAATACACTTGAGTGAGGTGGATTCCATTATCACACTAGTTTAATTTCAATAAGGTGACGAATATAAAAATTATTGTGATGTATTCCCTTCCCTTTTGTTATTATTAGTCATATTCCTTTTTAAACCGTCCTATTATAGTTAGGTTTTTTCATTTTTCGGCAAAATGCAATATACTTACTCCCTCAATCCCATTAAAGATGACCCACTTTCCTTTTAGTTTGTCCCATCCAAAATAACCCATTACTAAAAATAGTAACCCCTTTATCTCTACTTTATTCACTCTTTCTTACTTTATTCTCTCCACCTAACACACAAAATAAAAGTGCATAAAATCTTGGGCCGCCCAAGGAAGGTGTCATCTTCCTTGGGACCCTTGGAACCCCCACCCATTTTGGCAATTACTATATATCTAATATTCATTCAACAATTAATATGTCATTACATAGCTGAGTTGGTGGAGCGGATGGCCAAATATCTCTCAGGTTAGAGTTTCAAATCCCAATAGCTGCGCTCATATGAATATGTTCTGTTTTCTTTTGGATTTTTCTCAAAGCTAGAGAACTAATTAGAATTAATCATTTATCCATAGATTAATTTATTTGTCTAGTACTTAATTCATTTTTGTTTTTTCACACTAGTATTTTTATACAATTAATTTTGTTTATTTTTTTTATTTATGAAAATATTGTTATTGTAACATTACAATAAAAATAATTATGTAATTACATTATAACTATAGTATATCACATTAGTAAATTTAATTTAATTGTTATGCTTTTTATTTAAAAAATATATTCTTAAATTATTTCGATGTTGACAATGTCATCGTATGTACTTTAATTTATTGCACTAATTTTCAAGTCATTTATCTCACATTATGTGAACTATTCAAGTCGTGATTATCTTTGGTGTTATTAATACTAAAAATACATAACAATTTTCAATGTTAGTTTGGACCCCCCAGTATTAGAATCCTGCGTCCGCCACTGGGACGGAGGGAGTATTTTCTAAGGGATGTGATTAAATAAAAATTTTAAATATTGTACAAACTCAAAACTATGACCATTGAAAAATGTCAACAGATCACAAAAAAGCATCAACAGGAAAATGTCAACAGAATTTCAATGGTAGTCAATGATTGATGTTGTGTTGATATTGTGTTGATACTGTATTGACATTAAAATCTTGAAATTTTATACTGTGTTGATATTGTATTGAAACTGTGTTGAAGCTATGTTGAGGAGTTTTGAGTTTGTGCAATACATAAGTTTTGCATTTTATCACTACCATATTTTCTAATACTTTATAATCTAGCAACTCTCCTATTCCTTCCGTTCCTTCATAGTTGAAATGGAACTTTTCGGCACGGAGTTTAAAAGAGCGATGTTTAGTGTTAGGTAAATAGAAAAACAAAATAAGAGAGGAAAAAAAGCAAAAAGAATAAAGTAGAGAGTAAAGTAAGAGTGAATGGGAAAATTTGTTAATTATTAGTATTATTATTTATCAAAATGACTGAAATATGAATGAACTTCAAAATGGAAAAAAAATGACTCAACTATAATGAAACGAATAGAGTACTTTGTTCTCTTTTCACTAGACATATATACACTTGAGATCCGTGTGTCACGATGCATAAGATCACGTTATCGGATGACTGGAGTTTAATAATGTCCATGAATTTCAAAAATTATTGTAATATAATTCAGTTTTTTAAACACCTATTTCAGCAATTGCCGGCAAATCGTGAATTTGGTCAAATTCTGATCCATATCACAATTTTAAAAATCAGTTTGAACACGTCGAATTTGAATATTTTTCTTAATATTTTGATAGATTCTAATTTGGGTGGAATTATATCTCAAATGACAGAACTCAACAAGAACAACACCACCCGTGAATTTTAATCCACTGTTTTAGACTCGGCTTGAATTTTAGTCCACCATTTGAAGAGTGTTTTAGACTCGGCACATGTTTAAGAAATTGCTTGACTTTGTGAATAAAAGTAAATGAGAAAGTAAGTGGAACGTGAGATCCATTTTTATAATATTAGTTTTATAATAAATTGTGGGTATAAAAAGTTAGTTTTATAATGTCATTTTAGTCCGTCCGCGAATAGGAGTTCCGGTTCACTTTTACCATAAATGGTAATATGGTCTCACCTTCCACTAACTCATTTCACTCACATTTTATTTAAAACTAATATATACAAGTGGAACCTTCTTCCACCCACTTTTCTTAACATTTCTTAAAACCCGTGCCGCCAAGAAGTGGAACTCCTAATAGCGGACGGAGGGAGTAGTTCTTTAAATAATGGACAATCCAAAATATGACAAAATGATTTCTTAAATGATGGAATGAGGTAATATCATTTTCTGAAACACACTTAACAAATAACTGTCATATATTTGGAATGTTCGTCAAATCAACGACATATTACACAACGGAAATCAAATTATTTTTGCGAGGAAAGCTTAGAAGAATATTAAAATTCATCAGAGTCGCGACTGATTTTCAAAATTGCATTATAAATCAGGATTTGACCAAAATTTATAAAATTAATGACAATCTGACCAATCAAAATTTTCCAAGTGGACCATTTAAACTTATGGTGGTTTACTTGGGCTCATTTATGGACTTAATTGGGCTGGACTCTTGAACATTCAAAGGCCCCATAACTTATCTCAAACAATACACTTTCCGTGTGTTGGAGAATTATATAGACCCAATAACTCTTTTACAGGGTAAATGAATTAATATCAGTGTTTAGCCAAAATAATACTATGCATGTTTGATAAGTTAGTAATAGCAAGATAGAGAATTATATATGGACATTTATAATGGTTTGATATTATAGATAAGCTTAACTTAAAGTTCAATATAAGACAAGGACCCTAATCAATCTTATCAAAATTATAACTTTAACCATGTTTATGTAACCCACCAATTTGTCAAGTTAAGCCATGTTATATAATATACTTTACAAATTTAGATAATTTCTTTTCAATCAAACATCAAGCAAAATAAATCATATATTTACATATCTTGACATAAAACCCGTATTTCTTATCTTATTTTACTAATCTTCTCATATCTCATCTTTTTTATCAAACGAGTCCTCTAGTATTGTTTGAGAAATGTCAATTTATACATCTAAATTGCGTGCTATTACTCAGCTCCAAAAAAGGGAAAAATGATTAATAAAATGAAACATGAAAAGGGATATCAAGGTACTTCAATTAAGATTGAATAAAGAAAAATATGTACTCTCTCGTTCTGTGGTAGTTGAGTCATTTCATTTTCCGCACTCATTTTAGAAAAATGATACTCCCTTCGTTCCGCTTTAGCAGTCCCATTGACTTTTCTGCACTCGTTTTGTAAAAATGATAATAAATAGTTAAAGTGGAGAAATAATAAAGTAAAAAAAAGAATAATATAGATAAGACTCTTCTCTATATTATTGTCTTTTTTACTTTATTATTTATCTATTTTAACTATTTATTATCATTTTTACAAAACGAGGGCAGAAAAGTCAACGGGACTGCTAAAGCGGGACGGAGGGAGTAATAAATAGTTAGAGTAGAGAAAAAGTAAATTAAGAAAAAGAATAATGTAGATAAGACTCTTATCTATCTTATTATATTACTTACTTTACTCTTTCTTTATTTTAAATATTATTACTATTATTTTATTATTTTAAATATTATTACTATTATTTTATTAAAACGAGTGTAGAAAATAAAATGACTTATGAACGACATTAGGATGGATAAAGTATGATTTTTAGTCAACACATTCTTAACGATAATTAAAATATTTGACTCTGGTCAATCATGGTGACGTACCTGTTTTACAAAAGTACTATGAAAAATATTTTTAAAAGAATAACTTATCTATCTCAAACAACCACTACGGTATAGAGCACAATAATTTGGATCCATTTCTTCACTTGAATTACTGTGTGAGAGATAAAATACATTTTGCCTTCGCTGAAATATTAATATTATTATGGCCCAATTATGGAGATTTGTTGGAAGTGTATGCCTTTATAGATTACTCTATTTTAATTTCAAAATTTTATAAATGTATATTAGAAATGGGCCACTCACCCCTTAAAAGGTCTCATAAGGAGGAGGGTTATCCACACTTATATAGATTAGATTGGATCATCACCAAGTCGATGTGGGACAGAATTGAGAGAATTTAACACGCCCCCTCACGTGTGGGCCGGAAAGGACATCGGTCTTCCATCACGTGGGTAGGCAATGCAAGAGATAAGAGAGAACCATCATCGATGTGGGCCGGAAAGGACATCGGTCTTCCACTCGTGAGGTAGATAAGAAATAAAGAGAAATCCATCATCGACTTGGGCCCGCTCTGATACCATATTAGAAATGGGTCACTCCCCCTTAAAAGAGCGAAATGAGTGCAGTGATCGTGGAGTGGTTGATCCAAATGCTGAAAACCCTACATTCGTCGAGCCAGCGCCCACCAAGAAGGGTAGATCAAAGTAGGCGTTGAAGCCTAAAGCTGTCTCGTCAAATGAGGTCTTTTAACGGGTGAGTGGTCCATTTCTAATAAAGTATTCCAAAGGGGTTAATTGATAGGAACCTATAAATTTATTTTATTTTAAAAAGGAACTGATTTTATTCCGCAACCCAACAGGGTTGACTTAAAATTAATCCTACCTCTATATAGTTGACCCAAAAATGTGTGATTCAATATTTTAAAGTTAAACTTGTCATTTCACTATTTGGTATTCTGCTTTTATTAACATAATAATAAAAGATGATAATTATTTAGAAATATATGTATTCTCATCTCGCTTAGAGTTAATTTTAAGTCAATATAACACTCATTTGTGTATGTATTCATTTATTAATAGATATAAAGCTATCAAAAAGAGTATTCTGTATTAGTTCTGTAAAATCATAAATTTTTCAAGCAAGATTTGGCCCAAAACCTGAAGTTATTGTCAATTTATAATCCAAAAAATACTTGCCCCATTTATGATAGCCAATTTCTTGAATGGTACCACAATTTAGGTGGAATTATTGTGTAAAATAAAGTAGATTGTAAATGTAAATTTAATATTTTTAGAAAATAGAAAAGAGAAATTTATTTCCAAGGTTGAGACAAATTACGAAAAAGAAATATTGACATCTTGCAGACGAAATGAATATAACATAAATTACTCATAATCGAATAGTTAGACAACCCGACTAACCAGATTGTCTTCGTCAACAAATCTAGATCGCATCCATATTTTGGATGCTAAAAAGTCATTTTGACAATCTGAAATCTGATACATTAATTTCTAACACAATAAAAATGTAATTAACCATGATAATGATACTTCCTCCGTCCCAAAATAAGTGACTTGTATTCCTTTTTGGGGTGTCCCACTATAAGTGACCTATTTCCATTTTTAGCAAAAAGTCATCTCTCTTATTTTATTCTCCACCTACTTTATTCTCTCTTCTCTCCTCTACTTTTCCCTCTCCCATACTTTACTCTCTCCACTTTAACTTATTTAAATACCATTCCTTAAATCCCGTGCCCAAAAGAAGTAGGTCACTTATCTTGGGACGGAGGGAGTATATTACTTCATTAAAAGCAACTATTATTAAAAATCAGATGAAATAATTCTATTGGTCTAGCCCATAACAAGAATTCTTGTGACCAGTCCAAAATTGGGGCCATGAGTTGTTACATTGATAGTACATCTTTATTAAATATTCTATATTATTTTAATTTTTTAAATAATTTAAGACATGTCTTCATGCGTCCGTGTGTATGTGTTTGTCCTTATAGAAGACTTTTTATATAAGTCAATGCACGCATTTTATGCATATTTTACTTGAATATCATTTATAAAAAAAAGTTCTTCATTAATTTCACATTTAGTAGTATTATTTATTTTATTTTATTAGTAAATTCTAATACTATAAAACTATCATCGATAATATTACGCTTATTAAATTTATAAACTCAAAATTCAATTTATCATTATATTAATTTATTCTGAACTCAAACTTTGGTTTTTTGAATATTTTATAAATTTGATAACATTAACAATTACTGTATATAAAATTTTTAAAATCAAAATAAATAGTATATAAAATTAAACAAATAATGATACTCAGTGCCACATATCGAATATAACTTCGTGGTAATCTCCATTCAATATTACTACTGCATAAAATTCATTTTGGTCAAACTACACTATTCCACTACATCACTATGTATGTAATCAATTATGGCGTTATATAGTTGGTAATTAGATAATAAAACACCATTTAACATTGAAGTCATTATTATTTGATCAATACTTATTTATGAAAAGTGTTGACATAACCATGATTAAAATATTATATTCGATTACCAAAAATAAACTCATTAGTACCCACCACTTAGAAAAAAAGTAAAGCAAGAAATGATAAACTGATGATAATGACCAGATTTCTAAATTTTTCATGGTTTCAAAATAATCACCCTCAAATAGTCAAATCGAACCCCGCAGGGCAGTTGCATCTATGTTAAATTTCATAATTTTTCTGACTAATTTTCAAAGTTATGGGACACATTTGGATTTGACCAGATTTCTTAATTTTTCTGGAAATTTTCCCAACATTAAAAATAGAATGGCCTGAGTAGAACAGGAGATACATTCCAAAAGTATGACATTAAGGCATCATATCTCTTTCAGTATATTAGGTGCAACACAGACAAATTCCATAACAATATTCAGAAAATAAGAGATGACTTTTTTTTGTTGCCATGAAAAGTCTTATCTTCATACTCTCTATATTAAGCATTGGTAATCTTGCAAGTTGCAATCAATCCCTTCAAACTTCACCCTTAATCAAGAATCCTCACATAAACTCACATCCTCATCGTCTGATTGTATTCGAAAATGCCAGTCGACGACACGAAGTTGGTGAAGCAGCTCGAGGGGCCAATGCCGTGGATAGGAGCGTATGCAGCCGTGGCGTCAACGCTCTGCACGCTCGCCATGGCTGCCGACATCTTCCATGGGCTCCGGAGCAGGAAATACTGGTTCCCATCCAAATACTTCTCCCTAAATTCCGCCTTCCTGTCGTTGCTGGCGGTGGCGATGAAGCTCCCGGTGGATCTCACCACCAAGATGTACTCTGTCACAGACCGTCTCGCGAAGGTCAGCAGCCTCGCCTTCATGTCGATCGTCATGGCTAATTTCTTGACGTCGCTGGGGTCCATGGACAACAAGAGCTTGGTGACGAACGTGGTGGCTCTGAGCATTCTGGTGATCACCATCGCGGGAAACGTGTGCATCCAGATCATCCAAATGCGGTCCTATCTCAACGCGAGGCGCATGTTTCTGGAAGAATCTGTGGCTATGGGGTTGATGCTGTTGTTGCTGGTCATGGTCATATCATCTGCTCTCACAATCCTGTCCACCAAGCAGTATCTCGAGACGAGGTACCATGACACGCGTAACTCAGCAGTGGCCGAAGAAGAATCTTTGGTGGATGCGAGGAGAGAAAGCACGAAGAAACTGAGGGTGTTGATCAAGAAATACTGGGTGATGGCGGAGACCAGTAGCCCTCAGTTCGTGATAGCTCGTTCCGTGACAAGCACCGTGTCAGGCATCGTGAGCTTGACCATTGCTGTTATTCTGGTGGAGGCCGTGGTACGGATTGCGATCCGGGAGGGGTTATTCGATCAAACGCTTTCGAGTTACAAGGAGTCAACCATAGGGGTTGTGCTGTCGCATACTATTGGAGTGGTCGTGGGTACCGTTGCTCCGGCATCAAGATGGCTCGTCGCCATAAGGTATAGAACCTCATCCAGCTGCATAAACACAATGAAAAATGCATTAACTGTTGAGGATTACTGGACTCTGAAGCTAGTGGAATGGAGACAGAGGTCATTATCTGCAAAAATCCAACATCTCAAAAGTAGAAAAATACTCCATGCTCTCAAAGGACTAATTCTGGTACTCAGCATTTCTACTCAACATCTAATTGTTCGGGCGAGCAAACTAGTCCTTGCTGTCTCCACCTGCGCGACAAAGCCAATCAAATCCTGCCTCGACTACATCACAAGTTCAAAGGGGAGGCAAGTTTCTGACGAGGTGGACCTCAGGCGCTACGTTATTCAGCTCGATGGAGAGGCGGAGCTGCCAGCAGAAACACTGAGCAACATCCTCAAAGAGGTGGATGCAAACATCAAGAGAGGTCAGAAGAGGAAAACAAGAAACCTACTGAATCTTCTGTCCAAATCTCGCAACTTCAAAGGGGTGATAGAATTCGACAGCCATCAAGTTCCGCCTCTGCATCCTCAACAACTCCCTTATTGCTGGTCTCTGCCCATCGCCACTCTGGCCTGCATTGCACAAACGATCCCGGATGTTGAAAGGGAGAAATCGGAGAGTCTGATTCGCGGAGTCATTGAAGGGCTCCGCTATGTGAAGTTCATAGACAAACTACTAGACAGTAAAAGCCAGTTAGCGAAGATAAGAGCAGCAGCAGACGCAGTGAGCATAGACGTTGAGTTTCGCAGCAGGTGGCAGAACAAGGATCTCAGTGAGAAATCATTGAGAGGGAAGAATGCAGAAGAAATACTAAACCAATTCCATCAAGATTCTAAAGCAAAAGTCGAGAAGTTCGTGTCTAATTCCAAATACTGCCTAGTGCAAAACCGAGCATACTGGACCCCAGAGGCCATTGCAGACAACGCAATGTACAGGATGAGCAAAACAATTCTGCTCAACCACGGAGGCGACAAAACTCATGAGCAACTGTTCGAGACAATATCCATCATGATAGCGGACATACTGGCAGCGTGCCTCACGAATCTACCACGAGCAATCACCATCAAATGCCACCGTGATGCCATTGAGGAGAGGGAGAAGGGTGTGCGAAAAGCAGCTAAATATCTAGGTGAAACGGAGGAGATCATTGAACTACTACAGCAACACGAATTTCCTATCCTCGACCCTAGTAAGGGAGCTTACATCGAAGAATGGCGAGCATTGACCAGACTGAAGGATAGGGAAAATCAACATGAACATGAGAATTGCATTTTCATCAACATTGAGGATTAGTTAAAACAGTTTCA
This sequence comes from Salvia hispanica, assembly GCF_023119035.1. Classification (NCBI taxonomy): domain Eukaryota; kingdom Viridiplantae; phylum Streptophyta; class Magnoliopsida; order Lamiales; family Lamiaceae; genus Salvia; species Salvia hispanica. The sequence continues at coordinate 22,525,007 of NC_062969.1, forward strand.
GATTTGTATCAAATTAAGTCCTAACTTGTGATTCAGATTACAAACTACAATTACTGCAATTCAATAGCTCTTTTACTGAATTTCAAAATTGTATATGTGAATTACCTAATTGCAGTTGTGCTTTTGTGCAAATGCAGATATGGTTCGACCACAAAAACAATAGACAAACAACATAACCTAGAAATATTTTTCGAGAGCTCGGAAGCGCTCAACCTTCTCTAAGTATCCGGCTCCTCAACCAATTTATTGCAACGGTTAGCTGAGGATAAAATTGGAAATAAGAAAAATACATGAGGATATTTTTGGTATTACAAGCTATTCTTAATTGCCTAAAATACAAACCAAACGTCTGAATTTTAACTATAGAAAACATTGAAGTCAAACCAAACAATAGATATATTTCTCTCTTACCATGAAAAGGGAATCACTAACAAGAGCAATCCCTTTTCTTGAGAAACCATAAAGGCCAAACCAAACCACTCCTTAGAGAAAGAAAACTCGAGTCCTCGAAATTTTTAGCAGCCTTCTGTTTTCGGCTCAAATAGTTTTTCAAATATTTTCCCAGCTAAAAAGGGCCCTTAAAATGAGCTAAAAGCCTTTATTTTCGGCCCATTGCCTCAAAATTCGCGGCCCATTTTTAGTTGACTCTTCACTCTCGTTCAAACGCACGGATTCAGTGCATGGAATCAATAAAAAAATATCAGTCACATATCTTCAAATAATTTGTAAACCTCAAAAAATTCGGAAAATTGAAGAGTTAAAAAATGAGAATTGTTATATATGAAACAGTATTCATGCATCAATTAATGTTCAAAAAAGGCACGAGTAACACAAGCAAAGCGAAACGTCGAACACCTTCTACGTTAGGGGTGGCAAAATGGGTAGCGGGTAATGGGTAATTCCCATCTCGACCCGCTACCCGCCGGGTATTGGGTACTCACTACCCGACGATAATGGAAAACGGGGCGGGATCGGGTAATGCATTTTAGAGTTTTACGGGTGGCGGGTATACCCACTACCCGCGCGGGTATACCCGTTAGTCCCGATAATACCCGTTATTATTAGTAGTATTAGCCATATTCCATCTTTTAATACTCCCTCCGTTCCATATTAATAGACGTGTTTCAAATAGTTAAAGTGGAGAAAAAAAAAGTAAATAGTTAAATAATAATAGCCTTATACGCACTCACTTTGAAAAATTAAAAATATATAGTTAGAATGAAGGAAAAATAAAGTAAGAGAGATAATAATGTAGAGAAGAGTATTTCTATTATTATTTTTCCAAAATGAGTGAGAAAATGAAATGCCTCTATTAAGGTGGAACAATGGAAGTACTTTATCTAAGAGTTCTTTTGAAACATTTATATATTCCAACGAACATACAATTAAAAACTCACCTAACTAGCTATAGAGTGTTCCCTAACTTTTATTCTCAATCTATTCAACGTTTACCATCAATATTAATAAAGTAAATTAGGGAACATTGACGGTTGTTATGGTTTTCAAATTTTTTATTAGGATTTCGGGTCGGGTACGGGTACCCGCAATGTCGGGTACGAGATACCCGACACGGGTATCGGGTAATCCCGGTATGTCGCGGGGCGGGTATCGGGACAACCCTTGGCTTAAATCGGGTACGGATACCCGCGAGTAACCCGTTTCGCCACCCCTATTCTACGTACAAGATTTTGGGTTCGAACATCCAACAATAGTAGATTACTTTTACCTTAGACACGCTGATTAATTCGAAACAAAATTCAGGAAACTCGTCGAACAAATTCCAAATGGTTAAAATAATTAATTGGGAATGAGATTATCTTATTACATAGAGAAATTTGCCAAAAATAAAAAGAGACTACTTTATGTAACATAGTAGCAAATAGAAAAAACAAGACTATTAGCTTAAGACATGAAGGTATTATGGAGTACTATTTAAAAGTTGTCAATTTATACATCTAAATTTCTCTCATTAGCCTATTTCCCAACCTCACTTAATATAAATTTTGAGAGTTGACTTAGGTCAATCAATAACGTAATCCATGCCAAATTTTCCTCTCTCAGTACAAAATGCATGCAATGACGATCCAGACAGACAACTTGTGGGCAACATATAATGAAAAAGGTTGTTGATACCGTCGAAATGCAGAAGTAGTGGGACGATTTGTTGATAAAAGATGTTGGATGTAAACCGAAAGTTGAACCCCAGTTCTAAAGGATTATGGTGAAACTGTTACACCAGTCAATGCCAGCTTCAAACAAAGGCCAATTTTAATGAAATTTTTCGAGCTTCACGGCATCGACCCACCTGGATCCGCCACATGCTCCTAACACAACATCACTTACAATTTTACAAAGTTTGAAATCTTAAATAAAGATAACATAAGAATGTTGTTGATGGTGAGACCATTGATTTGTTGTTTACCAATAAAAAGCCGGAATAGCCTGTTGACATCATTAGGGCCAATGCTACATTATGAAGCATTTATTTCAAAGTTATGTACTACAATGTGATGAAAGGATAGGAACTCGTCAAGTACATCCAGCTCATTTATTAGACATATATCGACCACATGACGAAGTCATTAATATCTACGCATAAAAATTGTTGTAGACCGTACCAAAATAGAGAGATAGGTAAGGATTTCTGATAAGGAGTAGTAGTGTAGTATAAACAAAAAGTCGCCGGATCATGACAAAATCCAATTGAAACTACGTACTATAGTCGTTAATATAAAAGCAAAAGATCCATTTGATCAATCTATACTGCCAAGAAATAACTCAATCCTAACAATTAATTATTACTAAAACTAATTTTAATTTGGTCAGAATTTCAAATCTACTATCGGAAAAGTCCATGGCTTTTCTATCCACTATTTAAGTTCATGCAAATAAGTTCGTGATTTTAGGGACTAACAGAAATCCGATGCTCCTTACTCGAGTCGCAGCCACCTCTACATTCGTGATCGCCCCCAAACTCGTCTCCTCCATCTCCATCTCCATCTCCATCTGCATTGCGCCTGAACTCATCACCTATCTCCTGCAGCTCCGCGCCTGTACTCTCCATCTCCGGTGTCATCACACCATCCATCTCCATCTCCGACTGCATTGCGCCTGAACTCATCATATCCCTCTCCTGCAGCATCGCGCTCCGCCATTCCTCAACATACGCAGCAGCAGCGGCATTCAATCCAGCTGGCAGACCGCGATTGGCTGAAATAGTGAGAATCTCTTCACTTCTCCCCAATAGAATAGCAGCCTGCCGCACGCTCCTCTCTCTCACTTCAATCCCTTTTAGGTGACACTTGTCCTCTATCACCCGCCCTAAATTGGTGAAACACGCCGCCAAAATGTCCGCGATCATCCTACTCAACCGATCAAACACTTCCCCACCATCTCCGATAGCGTTCTCCTCATCACAGCTGTTCAAAATCGTGGTGCTGATCCTATACATTGAGTTCGCCGCGATGATGCTTGGCTCCCAGTTCGCAGGGTTGGACATAGGGCATTCCGGCACATCTGTTTCCAAAACAGACGCCACCGTTTTTCCCTCACGCGCTAGCCTCTCCAGCGCGTGTTTACTGGTTGAACTGTTTGCACCGATCTCAGCTAGGTCGATTTCCTGCCATTTTCGAAACAGATCGACCCTCAGCCACAAATCAGCAGCTTTCGTTGTATTCTTCCACTCTTCATCACTGTAAAAGCTATCCTCCACAGTCTTCAGCAACAGAAGGCCGTCACTTACAACTTTCACGAGGTGATCGACCTTGCTCTTTTCGACTCGAGGCAGTGCGACAGCAATGGATGCGAGCGTGAACACCGCGAGAGACCAGGAGCTCTTCGGCTCCTTCCCGTGTATGCTTTCAACGTCAAGGCTGTCGAATTCAGCCACGCCTCTGAAGGATGAATCGCGAATAAATTCGATTAGGTTCGTAGGCTTCTTCCTTCTAGACGCTTCTAGAACTTTATCCACCTACTTCGGGATTCTCCGAAGCATGTAGTCCGGCAAATCCGCCTCCCCCTCGAGGCGGAGAAAATGAGGCCTCACGTTTGGTAAATATTCGCAGACGGAAACCGAAGTCATCTTCTGGATAGCGCAGCGTGAGATTACTAAAACCAGCTTGTTAAACAGAACAACACAGATTTGAGCTTTGCTGATTAGGCACACAACGCATCTTCTCACGTTGTAGAGAAATCTTCTGCATTTGTGGTGTTTAATCAATTGATGAATTGGAGAATCCTGGCAGTCTAGAAGCTTCCGAATCCAGTAATCCTCGACTGTGAATTGGATCCTGAAGCTTCTGTAATCAGAGAGTCCGAATCGGACGGCTGTGAACCATCGGAATGAAGTCAAGATCGTGCCGAAAATCACTCCGATGGTCTGCACTAGTAGAATCCATTCCGTGGAGCAGCCGTAGCTGGACCCGGTCTGGCTGAGGCTATTGTGCGCCACCCCAGTGCGCACAATAGCCTCAGCTAGGAAAGAGCGTTTCCGAGGCAGATGACGCCTGCGGAAGCGCAGGCGGAGGAGCGAGCAATCACAAACTGAGGGCTGCCCGTCTCCGCCATCACCCAATACTTTTCCACCATTTTCCTCAGCTTCTCAACCACCGCCTCCTCCTCCTTGTCGGAACATTCATCTTTCGCGGATCGGTTGTGATTCTCCTGATATTTAGTCTCGAGGCATTTTTTCGCGGTGAGCGCCATGATGGCCATGGAGACGAGGACGAGGACGAGGAGGAGCATGAGGCCGAGGGCGAGGATCTCCTCGGGCAAGAGGAGGCAGTGGTCGAGGCACGACCACGTCCCGATGATCTGGATGCAGAAGTCAGCGATGACGGTCAAGATCAGGATGGTCAACGCAGCGACGTTGACCAGAATGTCTCGGTCGGTCATGCAGCCGAGCGAGGGGACGAAGTTGGCGACGGCGATGGAGGTGAGTGCGAGGCTGCTGATCTTGGCGAGGCGGTCGATGGCGGCGGTCATGTTAGTGGTGAGGTCGACGGGGAGCTTGAGGGCTACCGAGAGGAGGGCGAGGGTGGTGGCGTTGAGGGAGAAGTAGTTGGAGGGGAACCACAGCTTCTTGGACCGGAAGCCGTGAATGAGATCGGCCAAGATTGCCACGGCGCAAGCGAGTGAGGCGAGAGCGACGTACATGCCGATCAACGGCATTGACGCTTCGAGCATCTCTCGCATCCAAGACTCGTCCGTGGTTGTCGTCATTAATGGTTATTTTTCGATGGCACGAGTACTGTAAATTGTACTACTAAGATGTAAGAGTGTGTTTGCTTTCTTTTTCAAGTTGTAGGACATTCTTCACTGCTTGTTGTTGATCGAGGGGCTTGTGTTGTGGGGTAAATTTATAAGCTTAGCAACGTAATACTCCAAAAGGTTTCGTGGAATTGTGGAGTTTGGCTTATGCATGGTCCCAACCGTTGATCTTATTTCTTAGATGCGGAATTCTCCCATAATCGACTCTGGTCAGTTAATAGGTGTATGTATGTAGTAGCTAAGGGTGGAAAGGTATCATGGGTACCCAACCCGAAACAAATTGGGTATCAAATCCGAAAATCGTATGAAATACCTACTCGATACCCGATCCGATATATTTTAGGGTACTCAAATACCCACTCCTTGTATCCAAATCCGATGAATCATGCACTTATATATCTTTCTTTTTACAGGGGTGTGATCAATTGCTAATTTTCTTAAGTTGTTTACTTGCTAACTCATCAACGCAGTGTATTAAAAATGTCAACACGATGACATTACACAGTGTATTATGTGTTGTCATTTTGATGTCACCGTGTTGATATTTTTAATACACTATATTGATGAACTAACAGAATTAGCAATTTAAATAGATAGTCATATAACGCACCCCTCTTTTTAGATATGTTAATAGGGGAGTGTTATATTGCTAACTCAATACCTAATTGCTAACTACAACTAAATAATAGCCATTAGATATTCAAATTAAGGGCCTAGATCATCAACCACGAAATGTCAATACGATAAAAAAAACGTCAATAAAGCCATAGGATTAATTCCATAAAATATCAATAGGGGTATTAATGTCAATTAACTACATGTTTAGTTATAACTAACTTTTAAAAGAAATCCCAAAATGTTAAATTCATATAACATATATCAAATTAAAGATAATTTTATAGGGATTCCAATGATATCATACATGCATATGTTCCGACGTCAAAATTTGAAAAAAAATTCAAAATTTTTTCAATTTTTTCGTAAAGCAGAAATGTCAACATACTATATAAAATATATCAATATAATACATGTAGAATGTCAATATAAGCAATGGGTTAACATTCTTAAAGCATTGTGTTGACATTCTCAAAGCATTGTGTTGATATTTCCGAAACACTATATTGACATTTTCATCTAAAACCTTAATTTGGCGTTTTTTTTTTTTATCTTTTTTTATTTTATTAATAAAAACGAAAATTACACGTGGCAAATTGTAGACCACACGTTTTCTAAAAATCCTATGGCCTTAAATTAGTTGTAGTTAGCAATTAAGTGATGAGTTAGCAATTGATCACTCCCCTATGTTAATAACTAGGAGTAATTGTTTTACGGGGAGTGTTATATTGCTAACTCAATACCTCATTGCTAACTACAACTAAATAATAGCCATTAGATATTCAAATTAAGGGCCTAGATCATCAACCAAGAAATATCAATACGATAAAAAAAACGTCAATAAAGCCATAGGATTAATTCCATAAAATATCAATAGGGGTATTAATGTCAATTAACTACATGTTTAGTTATAACTAACTTTTAAAAGAAATCCCAAAACTTTAAATTCATATAACATATATCAAGTTAAAGATAATTTTATAAGGATTCCAACGATATCATATATGCATATGTTCCGACGTCAAAATTTGAAAAAAAATTCAATAATTTTTCAATTTTTTCGTAAAGTAAGAAATGTCAACATACTATATAAAATATGTCAATATAATACATGTAGAATGTCAATATAAGCAATGGGTTAACATTCTTAAAGCATCGTGTTGACATTCTCAAAGCATTGTGTTGATATTTCCGAAACACTATATTGACATTTTCATCTAAAATCCTAATTTGGCGTTTTTTTTTATCTTTTTTTATTTTATTAATAAAAACGAAAATTACATATGGCAAATTGTAGACTACACATCTACTAAAATCCTATGGCCTTAAATTAGTTGTAGTTAGTAATGAGGTATTGAGTTAGCAATTGATCACTCCCCATTGTTTTACTAATTGTTTTTCGTTATTTTTTTTATTAAATAATTCCACTATAAAAGTCAATGTAAATAATAAGGTAGAAATATAAGGTAGATCTTTGAATTAAATAATTGATTTAGAAATATAAAGTAGATCTTCGAATTAAAATTTATTGATACTATAAATAAGTGTATAATAATATCTACCCATCTATAGAACTGAAAAAATAGTACTCTATTTTTTATTCTTCAGTTGCAATTGCATTTGGAAGAATTTAAGAAGTTATTATTCCGTTCAATTGCAATTGCAATTGCACTTGAGGGAATGTAGGAGTCTCATTACTCTCTAGTATGAGTTTTAATAATATTAAGAAAAATTAGATGGAAAAAATTTAGTGCAGTATATGTTCCACTTGTATATATGGAGCAGTTTTAAATAAAATGTTAGTAAAAATAGATAGTTGGATGCACTAAAAAATCTTATCTCTTAGGGACACAAAAATTGAGACACAATTACTAGATTTCGGAAATTTTTAAAAATAATCATAATTTATGACGCAAAAGAAAGCGTCCTTAAGTTAATGTCTTAATCTTTCATTTTATTATGACGCTTTTATTTGTGTCTCCAAATTTTAGTTAGACATTTACAAAAAGAACACTTTATGAAGCGTTGGTAGTATAGATACACAAATTAGCATCTTTAATAATATTAAAAAGTGTCCTTTTCTGATTTTTTTATTGTAATGATGTGAGCTTAGTACCATTTACAGTAAAAATAATAAAAACTCCTATTTGCATAGGGGACCGAAAATGGAACTTATAATCATAGATGGAGGAAGTATGTTATCATCTTAAATCAATAATAGTACTACTCCTATTACATAACTTTATGACAAATTTGAAAATAATAAAACCAAACAAAATAATACAAAAGGGTATGTTAAACTAGTTAAAGTTGACGGGGGACCATAGCCCCTTGTTGCCTTATATATGGATAAAGATGGATAATGGTAGAAATCATATATTTTGTTAGAACATAAATCATTTAATCTAGTGCTGGCAATTTTTGATCTGACACGATAATTCGACACGAATTCGCATGAAGTTAACCCGACACGAACATGCACGTTTAAAATTTGGGTCCTTAGTCGACCTAATAAGAATCCGAAAATTTTGGGTTGGGATGGGTCGGATGCGGGTCGGGTTGGGTTATCCGTTAAGAAAAAAAATTATTATTTTGATTATTTTTATTAATTAAAATAATATATTAATTTTTAATTTTAATTATTTTTATTAATTAAAAAATATTATAATTTTAATTATTTTAATTATTTTTAATATTTTTATTATTGAAAATATGATTAATACTATTATTAATTATTTTTTATGATAAAAAATATTACTGCATACTTGAATTTTATTAAAAAATAATTATTTTAATTATTTTAACTTTATTTATTAGATTTAATTGTAATATACTTTAATTTTATTATTTGGATTTAAACATTATTTAAATCAATTAATTTAATTTTGTAATATCTTATTTTATTGTGTAATATGATATATTAATAATATAATATCATATGTCGATCCTTATCGTATAGCGTTTATATCATGTAGTAACTTACTATCATTAAAAGATGACCAATATTTTTTGGATGACACGAAATCCGCACGAATCCGACACGAATCTGTTTGGGTTGAACCCGATAAGAACACGATGATTTGGGTTGGGTTGGGTCGGGACCCGATAAGATTGGGTCGATATTGGGTTGACCCAATAGCAACCCAATCCGCACGATTTGCTAGCCCTAATTTAATCCTACGCGCAAAGATACTGTATTGACGAAACAACTTTGCAATTGTTGGTTGATAGCAGGAAACGCGAAATGCGCAAAGATACTGTATTGACGAAACAACTTTGCAATTGTTGGTTGATAGCAGAAAACGCGAAATGATCTTCTTTAGTTTTAACTTTTGAGTAATTTCTGGGTAATTCATGAGCTTTGATACGGGGCCCTAATATGGGCTGGACCTCGACTTATCATATCATAAAAACATACCCTCCGTCCCAATAAATATGAAACGTTTGCTTTTCGGCACATGATTTTATGTAGTGTTGTTTTGTGAGTTCAAGAAGAGAGAGTAAATTAAGAGAGAGGAAAAAGTAGAGATAAAATTATTTCTATTTTAAGAAATATCTTATTTTTAATGGGACAATCCAAAAAGGAAAATGTTTCAATTCTAATGGGACAGAGGGAGTACTTTTGTATAACCAAAATGAAAACTTTGAAAGGTACTACAGTTGAAAATATGAATCAACGCCGGGTAGCTAATTTTATAAGATGGATTACATTATAGTGATAATTGATAAAAATTCAGCTACGTGCAGCATGTTACAGGCCCGCAGAATCAATAATGGTTTTCCATCTACCACATGATGACTCGAACCTCCAACCTATTAGTTGGAGAGAAAACGTTTTACCAATTAAGCTGCGCTTCGTTGTCAAAATCAAATATTTACTCACAGCCAGGAGTGAGCTCTAGTTTCCAACTAAATAGACGAAGCTTTAAACCACTAGGTAGACCATTTAAACTTTATCATTTTTATGTACTATGTTGTACCCATCTATACTCTCCTCCGTCTCAAAAAATATGCGCATTTTCCATTTTCGTCCGTTTCATAAAAATGTGATCAGCATTTTCATTTATAGAAAGGTATCCCAACTTATTACTCGTATATATCAAGTTATTTACAATTTATACCACCATTAAAATACTAATAATAATGAGGATCTCATTATCTACTAACACTACTTTAACTACCCTTCTTCTCTTCTCTCTTACTTTATCAATTTTATTTTAATTTTTGTGCCATATCATATGACCATAATTTTATGGGAAGAAGGAAGTATTAACTAGTACTAATAAAAAAAAAAATCACTAAACGTACGAAATAAAAATATATTCTCAAAATTCACATCTAGACATATAAAGATTGTACGACACAACTTCCATCTGGTTGTAACTTTACATAGAATTTTTTTATGGAAAGTATATATTGCCGCATAATATCAAATTATTTTTAATTCTTTATCAAAGTTCAAAACACAATTTCATAATCGCCTCTCCACTTAATCTGATCAGCTTAATAAATTTATGTAATGATGGATTCTGACCCGTTAAAAGCGGAAAATCAACAGACCATAAAGATGTTGGAGGCCTATAACATAATTATTGGGCTTGATTTCAACCATGCCCTTACAATTGCATTAACCTTTTTTAATTACCTATATTATATACTCCCTTCTTGCTACAATAACAGTCACATTTTATCATTTTAATTTGTCCTACAATAAAAGTCACATTTCACGTTTATCATGAATGGTAATTAGGTCTCACATTCCACTAATTCATTTTCCTCATATTTTATTATAAAACCAATATAAAAAAGTGGGTCACATATTCCACTAACTTTTCCAACTATTGTGGGACGGAGGGAGTATTAAGCAATTAAACTCAAACTTGTGTTTTCTATAGAACTATCGTATCTACAATTGTTCGTACATCATACTCTCTCCATCCCCAAAAAATATGCACTTTTGATTTGTCACGGATTTTAATGCAAAATTGGTAAGATAAGAGAGAGGTAGAGAAATTAAAAAAGTAATTAAAGTACTTATTATTAGTGGAGAATGGTCCCAACTCATAGATAAAAGAGTTTCCAAAATTAGAAAGTGCATATTTTTGTGGGACGGACTAATAAACAAAGAGCTAATGCATATTATTGTGGAACGAAAGGAGTATTAAATTAGAAGATACTACCAGTTATTTCATCGACGGAAAAATTACACTATCAGAAACTGGATTGGATTTGGAGGCTAAAAACATGTCTTTTGTTGCTACATTTCTCTTTTCTTTGGTGTTATACTGTTATTTTTACAACTTTATTGTTTGCATTGGGTATGTGCGACCCCTTGCCTCTTTGGACATACTACTCTTCCCCTGCTTCTTTGGAGATACTACTCTTCTTGTGATTTTTCGCTCGTTAGATTAGGGGCGTGAGGTGTGATCAATGTAAGAATATTTATATTCTTATGTGACCTATGTATCTATTGATTTAATATTAAGGATCAAGTTCATATTAATAGATTCTAATATTAAAGACGATTCCGTGATGGACTGGTTTCGATTAAAGAATTAGAATCGGGTGTATTGACAACCCTCCTCTCTTGCCTATAATAAGTGTAATATATGGTATATACATGTGTATCTGTGCATATAAGTGCAAAGCCATGCATATGTTATGTAAAGAAGGGGAAATGCTAAAATGACAGCGTTTGTTTGGGTGACACTGTGCCACTAATCTGAGGCGTTAGATTTTGGGTGAGATGCAATTTTAGCATGCAATTTGGCAGAAACGATTTTTTTACAAAATGAATTAAAAAAATGCTAAAGGCTATAACTGGAAATCAATTGCAGCCGTTTTTGCCTAAACACAAATCACGGTCTTTCTTCCTTCTCTCTTTCTTCTATTTTTGGCATTAATCTCAGAAATCTTTAGACAAAAACCACCATCGCTATATTCAGTTTATGCATTTATTTTAATCTTATGCGCTATTTGCATTCTCTTCTTTGTAGTTCTTCCTTCAATATTCCGCCAGTGGCCAATCTATGGAGAATGATGTTCCCGCTCCATAGAAAACGTGTTGGAACTGGAATTTCTCTGATTTTATTTGGAATTGGAATTGAATTTCTCTCTCCCCCACTCATCTATTACTCGATTTATTCGTCACTGATTTTATTCGTGTTTTACGTATGTGGAATCACTCTCACGATTTTGTTATCTATTCTAGATTTCTGATGTTGTTATTAATCGTTGTTATTGCTAAATTTGAAAGAGGTGTTGTGTAAGTCACTGATTGCTTGACTTTATTTTGATTAAGCGCTTGACTATAATTAGGGATTGCATGACTAGCTTACAATGTGTATATTGAGTTGCTTGGCTCTCATTTTGATAACTGCTTGCTTCTCCCTTCGTAATTACTTGATAATTATGGAATTGTTGCTATTCTGGTTTTTGGGTTAATTTTATTAGGTAATTGCTTATTTATTTGGCCCATGTATTATTGTTTTGGGCTAAGCCTAAATGTCTTACCTCTTGCCCAGATGCTGCCACGTGGTTGTTAGAGTTTGTATACTAGAAATCACCATTTCGAGTGATTGAATACTGTTAAAACTCTTATTTTATTTTCCAAATGAATAAACAGATTATTTTTGTCATAATGTTGTTATGTTTTACATTTAATGGATGTTTAAAGGATATTTAAATGTATAAGTAACTTAACAAAGTCTAAGTCTTTGTTTTAGTAGACCGGTTGTGGGCGTCGTTCACTTTAAGGTAACACGGTCAGTTCTAAACAAAGAAAAAATAATAATTTCACAACCTAGATAGGCTTAGACTACCTATCGTGAAAGGTTGCAATGTCAGTCCGATTATTTCTAAGCCTTACTGAAATAAGATGACGTTGGTGTGGTATAGCACTGAATGGATCTAACATCGAGACAGTCTTTATGCTATCTACTGAAAGACGAGGTCTCGTAAATTATTTCTCAATCAATGTACGTTAGCATTGAGCATACGGTATTGATTATGCACTACTTTGACTTACCAAATGGTGCGGGTTTTTCGCAACCCAATAAGCCTGGTATATTGGGTAGTGGTGATTAATATCTAGCGGTGCTAGGATTGCTATTATGTTGAATCGTGCGCGAGGTGAGTCTCGTTTGATAACATCCTCAAGAGAAGCTTGAAATAAGGTTTTATTATTCGGAACCTAGCTAGTTGGAGTTTAATTACTCTATGAATAATAAATAAGATTTTCTTGCTGAGTCCTCTCTTGGAATAAATAAGATATTAATTAATTAAGTCCATAGCAAACAATAATTAATTAATGGATGTTTCTATCTTAAGCGCGGGAAATAAATATAAAGTATTGGAAACCCGAAGTACTTGTAATTTCGGATTTGGATGGGGAGTGCAGTATTACTTCTGTAGTGGCTGCTCGTAATATTCCAATTTTAAGCTTATATTAAATTGGGTTTAATTTAATTAGTAAAAAGCTAATTGGAGGAGCCCATATCCAAAGCCTTCCATAGATCCCTGTCTGGGCCCAATATGTGACTTATTATAAATAGGAGAATAAAGGAGACAGAAAATACACTTGATTTTTATTCAAAATTTTCGGCCCCCCTATTCCTAGGAGTGGTCGAATTCTTCTCCTCCGTGGGAAAGGATTTCTGTCTTCTCTATTTAAGTCCTAGTGCCTGGTGAGATCAGCCCACCCACGATATCAGTTCACAGTCCGGGAACCAGTCAGAAGATCCGTGGTTTTGTACTAAAGTTCTTCACGTGGAGAAGGCGCTAGCTATCTTCGATTCTTTGGAGAATCATCAAGGTATAATGGCTGAACCTTAGAAAAGCATGTTTTAGGTTTCAATTAATTTAAAGCATGTTATTATTTGAGTTATGAGCATGATACGTGAGATAATTACGCGAATAGAATTTGTCTAAATAATCCGCTAAATAGATCTGAATTATTTGTAATTGATTTATGTGTGCGCTTCCGCTGCCAACCCCTTCAATTGGTATCAGAGCCAGTCTTTGGCTCTGATTATTTGGATTTAAATTTCGCGAAATTCATGTATGCATGCGTTTTTGTTTTCGAAGCATGTTCTTGTTTTTAGTTGTTATTTTTTTTATGCATGATGAACTCAAGAACTATCGAAACAAAGAACTCAAATTATTGGAACGCACGAGACGTGCGATTCGTCGGCGCTAGCGCCGGGACGAATCGCGTGACATGCGATTCAATCTAGGGTTGTCGTGAGAGTGGGAGTACGGAGGGTGATCGACCGGCGACGCACGGACGAGAGTGGCCTCGTGTGCGCCGCCGGCGTGACCACCAGATCCGGCGATCTCCAAGCACTAATCGCCAATCGAGTGGGAGTTAGGGCGCGATCAACCGACGACGCGAATACGAGCGTGGGCTTGTCCGCGCCGCCGGCAAGACCGCGGCACCTCCTCCTCGAAAAAGGCGGCGAACGACGATGGCGGTGGTTGTCGGAGGCCGCTGCTCGTCCGAGAGCAGCGGCGGTTTCTCCAAACCGGAACCCTAACCCTAACCTAAACCCTAGACCTAACCCTAGTCGAACCCAGCCCTAAGCGAGGCCGAACCGAGAGCTACACCGCCGCGTGCGGTTGTCGCTGGTTTGGGCAGGATCGCCGTCGGAGGGAGCAAGTCGCCGGAGCTGCGCGGCGTCAGCTGCGCGCTGAGCGACGTCGACGATAGGGAGAAAGCGGCACCTTCGCGCCGCAGAGGGAGAAAGGAAGCAGCCGCCTAGCGCGGGCTGCCGGAGATGGCTGGACGGCGAATTCGCCGGTCCGGCGGTCGAACTCCGGCGGATCTTCGTCGTTGTTGATCGTGCGAACCTCGATCACGAGATAACGATGAAATATTATTTTAATGATTATTTAATTCCTAAATTAAAAGATATCATTAAAATATTATTATTTAATGGAAATAAAATATTTTGGGAAGATTTCCCTAGATTTTAGGAATATTTAGATTATTGACCATATCTAGGGATATCTTTTAATCCTAGATGATGTGGACAAGAATAATTTAATAGTTTTCTAATTATATTATATATCTAGAATCCTAATAAGGATAGATATGTAGGATTTCATTAAATAATAAAATATATTATTCTCTTCCCAATCTTAATAAGGAATTAATTTAAGTTTATTTATTCATGTCCGTCAAAGATATAAATAATTAATTATTTTAGATAAATCTTATAGAAGACATGAATATAGATTAAACTTTAGTAATTAATATATTATCCTTTAATAAGATGTATAAAAGATTATAAAAGATTTAATTATCCAGTCAATTAAATACCAACAGAATTTAATTAAGCCTTTAATCTGCACTAAGGCTAAGGATAATTAATGAAAAACCATAACTTAAATATCTAAGCGATAATTACGAACTAAGTTTGTATATGGTCTCCATCGATTGGTCCACAACTTATGAAGCTAATTTCTGAATCTTATCGCCACCCATGCTGTGGGGACAATAATCCTAAGAAATAGCAAGTTCATATAGGTGGACTTCTCAATTGTAAATAGTATGGACTAGAAAGTAGTTTCCAATATTATCGCCACCCATGCTGTGGGGACAATAATCCTAAGAAATTACAAGTTTCAGAAGTTCAAACAGAATTTACGAGATAGCTTGGTCTTGTTATCAACGCATGAGCATTGTTATGGGAGTGTGTTGTAGAAACGAGATTCTGTAATGCTAAATCTGATGGTCGTGCTTAGGCAACATTAGGCGGCCATGCCGTGCTGCGGTCTCTGGACTATTCGTCGGTGTTGTGACCAGTAAAAATGTTAAAATTTTAATGCGTATTGACCTCTGCTTGAGGGTACAAAATTTTAATTTTACAGTTGTGAGAATTTGAAAAGTTTTATGGTTTAATCTACTCAATTTCTTCACATAAGTTTATGACAAATAGTAAATATTCTGTTTTGCAGTGCAACCTAAATCGTCAACATGTCACTCAATCCTCTTTCTGCAATTCTTAAAGAAAACAAACTCGAGGGCCAAAATTACATAGAATGGAAACAAAATTTGGACATCGTTCTCACGGCTGATGAGTACAAGTTTGTGCTCACTACTCCTCGGCCCCCAGTGCCGGCGGCTAACGCCGCGCAGGCAGCGCGAGATGCCCATAGACGGTGGCACAAGGCGAATGAGATGGCTAAGTGTTATATGTTGGCCTCCATGTCAACAGTGCTTAGACATCAGCATGCCGCCATGGCAACTGCCACCGAGATTATGGAAAATATCACAAATCTCTTTGGTACTCAGAATCGAACGGCTAAGTCTCAAGCTTTTCGGAGTATCATGTGCAAGTCTATGAAGGAAGGCTCGTCTGTGAGGGACCATGTCCTCGAGATGATGAGCCACCTCAATCAAATTGAGGTTTTGGGAGGCGTCATTGATGCCGAGTCCCAAGTTACTATTATCCTTCAGAGTCTGCCCCCTAGCTTCCAGCAGTTCAAGCTCAACTTTGAGATGAACAAAAGGAATTACACCTTGGCTGAGTTGTTGACTGAACTTCAGTCGGCGGAGGATCTCATGAACCAAGCTAAGGCTGCGATGGTCGAGTTCGTCACATCGTTCCTCTGGCCCTAGGCAGTGGCGCAGGAAAGAAGAAAGTGACAAACCAGGTCGCACCTTAAGAAGCTAAGGGAAAGAAGAAGAGGAGGTCGGGAAAGAAGCAAACCGGAAAGTGTTTCAAGTGTGGAGAGAAGGGGCATTGGAAGCCAGATTGCCCTAAAAGGAGCAAGGCTACAGGTATGCACCAAGCTCTAGTTGTTGAGTCATGTTTGGCTTCGACTTCATCTCATACTTGGGTTATTGACACTGGAGCTACTGATCATATTTGTTTTGATCCTGACTTAATGCAGGTGACAAAACGGCTATATGATGGAGAGATCGAAGTCCAGCTGGGCGACGCTACTAAAGTGGCGGCCGTAGCAGTGGGAGACGTTAATTTGCGTTTTAGTAGTGATAGATTTTTGGTTATGAAGAATGTTTTGTTGATACCTTCTTTTAGAAGAAATTTAATTTCAGTTTCTAAATTGGTTTTTGATGGATATTCGATTTCTTTTAATGACAGTTGTGTTATTAAGAAAGATGGTTCTTATATCTGTCGTGGTATCATGGAAAACAATATGTACACAATCATATCTACACAATTTAATTATCGCAAATTAGAACTCAATAATGCATTGAAAATTTTAAAGATTAGAAAAGAACCTTCAAGTTCAATGAACAAAACGTACTTATGGCACCTTAGACTTGGTCATGCCAACCAAAAGAGGATTCAAACTCTCGTGGATCAAGACCTACTTAAAGGGCTAGATATTGAATCATTTTCCACATGTGAATCCTGTTTGGAAGGCAAGATGACTAAGAGACCTTTTAGGGTGAAAGGTAATAGGGCCAAGGAAGCACTAGAACTCGTTCATACTGATGTGTGTGGACCAATGTCAACCGAGGCAAGAGGCGGCTTTAGCTATCATTGATGATTACTCGAAAGTCGGATATGTTTATTTGATGCGCTTTAAGTCTGAAGCTTTTGACAAGTTCAAGGAGTTTAAGGCTTATGCGGAGACGCATCATGGAAAACGTATCAAGAGCCTGCGATCTGATCGCGGAGGCGAGTACCTCGGTGCCGAGTTTTTGGACTACTTGATAGTAGAGGGAATTGAATCCCAAGCTTATTTGCGCCGGGCACACCCCAGCAGAATGGCGTAGCTGAAAGAAGGAATAGGACCTTGTTGAACATGGTCCGATCGATGATGAGTTATGCACTGGCTGCCTATTTGAGTTTGGGGACATGCCTTGCTTTCGGTGAGCCATATTTTAGACAATTTACCATCAAAGTTTGTTTCTGCTACCCCATATGAGTTGTGGGATATCATCGATCTCATACCAAATCCCATCAATCGAATCACTTTTTCGAGAAATACGAGACATCTAAGTCATACAAGTAAAGAGATCTATTCATTGATAAGAAAAAGAAAAAACGTGAATGGGGGTTGGATTGATGATAAAATAGAATTCTGGGTCGCGAACAGTGATTCGATTGATGATGAAGAAAAAGAATTCTTGGTTCAGTTCTCCGCCTTAACGACAGAAAAAAGGATTGATCAAATTCTATTGAGTCTGACTCATAGTGATCATTTATCAAAGAATGACTCTGGTTATCAAATGATTGAACAACCGGGAGCAATTTACTTACGATACTTAGTTGACATTCATAAAAAGTATCTATTGAATTATGAGTTCAATACATCCTCTTTAGCAGAAAGACGGGTATTCCTTGCTCATTATCAGACAATCACTTATTCACAAACTTCGTGTGGGACTAATACTTTGCATTTCCCATCTCATGGAAAACCCTTTTCGCTCCGCTTAGCCTTATCCCCCTCTAAGGGGATTTTAGTGATAGGTTCTATAGGAACTGGACGATCCTATTTGGTCAAATACCTAGCGACAAACTCCTATGTTCCTTTGTCCTTAGGGATCGTGAGAAAAGGATGTTGTGCTTATCCCAAGAACCCTACATCGACATTGTACTTAGTCGTTTTAGCATGCAAGATGCCAAGAAAGGTTTCTTACCTTTTAGACATGGCGTCCATTTATCTCAAGAGATGTGTCCTAAGACAGCATCTGAGATAGCAGAGATGAGAAAGATACCATACGCTTCGGCAGTTGGTAGTCTCATGTATGCTATGCTTTGTACAAGGCCCGATATTTGCTTTGTTGTTGGCATGGTAGCAAGATATCAATCAAATCCCGGCCAAGGACATTGGACTGCGTAAAGAACATACTCAAGTACCTTAAACGGACTAAGGACTATGTTCTAGTTTACAAAGCAGGCGAGCTATGTCCTTTGGGATATACTGATTCAGACTTTCAAGCTGATCAGGACTCGAGGAAATCTAATTCTGGTGCTGTGGCAAATTCGAAGGAACCAAGAGCTCACAAAGCGAGCAAACACATTGAGAGGAAGTATCATATCATCAGAGATATAGTGCAGAGAGGAGACATACAAGTGGTCAAGATTGCGTCAGAGAACAACCTGGCAGATCCTTTTACTAAGGCATTGGCGGTCAAACCGTTCGAGCGCCATGTAGAAGGAATGGGAGTTCGACTCGCTCGAGACCTCAACTCGCTTTCAGTATAAGTGGGAGAATTAGACGTAGTGCACATTTTTTTGTATACTCGAAAGCTGTTTTGAGTATAAGTGGGAGATTGTTAGAGTTTGTATACTAGAAATCACCTTTCGAGTGATTGAATACTGTTAAAACTCTTATTTTATTTTCCAAATGAATAAACAGATTATTTTTGTCATAATGTTGTTATGTTTTACATTTAATGGATGTTTATTGCATATTTAAATGTATAAGTAACTTAACAAAGTCTAAGTCTTTGTTTTAGTAGACCGGTTGTGGGCGTCGTTCACTTTAAGGTAACACGGTCAGTTCTAAACAAAGAAAAAGAATAATTTCACAACCTAGATAGGCTTAGACTACCTATCGTGAAAGGTTGCAATGTCAGTCCGATTATTTCTAAGCCTTACTGAAATAAGATGACGTTGGTGTGGTATAGCACTGAATGGATCTAACAGCGAGACAGTCTTTATGCTATCTACTGAAAGACGAGGTCTCGTAAATTATTTCTCAATCAATGTACGTTAGCATTGAGCATACGGTATTGATTATGCACTACTTTGACTTACCAAATGGTGCGGGTTTTTCGCAACCCAATAAGCCTGGTATATTGGGTAGTGGTGATTAATATCTAGCGGTGCTAGGATTGCTATTATGTTGAATCGTGCGCGAGGTGAGTCTCGTTTGATAACATCCTCAAGAGAAGCTTGAAATAAGGTTTTATTATTCGGAACCTAGCTAGTTGGAGTTTAATTACTCTATGAATAATAAATAAGATTTTCTTGCTGAGTCCTCTCTTGGAATAAATAAGATATTAATTAATTAAGTCCATAGCAGACAATAATTAATTAATGGATGTTTCTATCTTAAGCGCGGGAAATAAATATAAAGTATTGGAAACCCGAAGTACTTGTAATTTCGGATTTGGATGGGGAGTGCAGTATTACTTCTGTAGTGGCTGCTCGTAATATTCCAATTTTAAGCTTATATTAAATTGGGTTTAATTTAATTAGTAAAAAGCTAATTGGAGGAGCCCATATCCAAAGCCTTCCATAGATCCCTGTCTGGGCCCAATATGTGACTTATTATAAATAGGAGAATAAAGGAGACAGAAAATACACTTGATTTTTATTCAAAATTTTCGGCCCCCTTATTCCTAGGAGTGGTCGAATTCTTCTCCTCCGTGGGAAAGGATTTCAGTCTTCTCTATTTAAGTCCTAGTGCACTGGTGAGATCAGCCCACCCTGATATCAGTTCACAGTCCGGGAACCAGTCAGAAGATCCGTGGTTTTGTACTAAAGTTCTTCACGTGGAGAAGGCGCTAGCTATCTTCGATTCTTTGGAGAATCATCAAGGTATAATGGCTGAACCTTAGAAAAGCATGTTTTATGTTTCAATTAATTTAAAGCATGTTATTATTTGAGTTATTAGCATGATACGTGAGATAATTACGCGAATAGAATTTGTCTAAATAATCCGTTAAATAGATCTGAATTATTTGTAATTGATTTAATGTGCGCGCTTCCGCTGCCAACCCCTTCAGTGGTCACTCACCCGGATCATGGCTCTGAGCCGTTGGATTGTGGAGTGTGTTAGTTATGTGAGTGGAGAGACTCTTGAGTCTCTCATTCAATAATCTCTCTCTCTCTCATCTCTCGCTAGACGTAAATCTCTCTCTCTGATTTCCCTTTCTTCTCCGGTGGATCTTCCACTATTCTTGGGTAATCTCTCACGGTTTCTTCAGTGATTGAACAAGTGTGAGTGGTGGTGAAGGCAACTGCTTCGGTTGCTGAGTGTTGTGAAGGACTAGGGTTTCTGTGTGAGGTTTTTCTGTGTGAGGTTGTGTTCGGAGCTTCCAAAGCCTGTGAGCTTGAGTCGTGGGGTGTTGCTTTCTGTGGTGAGAGGTTGATCTCTAGTCAGATTCAACGGTGCTCCCTTGGACTGGTTTCTGGTTGAATAGATCTGGTTATTGGCGGGTTTCTGTGCCATCTTATGATCTATTATGTTCTTTCTTGTTCTTTGATTTAACCTGCTCTTTTCTTTATAGATCCGAGAGGATCTTGTCTGGTGTTACTGACTTGTGTGGTGAGAGTGTGCAGGTTATTAGGAGACTTGTTGATAGTTGATAGTTGACTAATATTGTAATAGTTGATAGTTTTTTGGTTGTATTTCTGATAACTCAACAAAATCAGTCGCGTGGTTAGAGTTTGACTGAACTCTCCTAATGAAGAACAAAGAAAGTCTTGGTAAATAGTGAATCCTCACCTAATCTGATCCCTACAGTTTTATGGTTTGATATTGCTTGCTTTATAATTAGTAGTAATTGTTTGCTTTATGTGTTTGTTCATCATTTTTTATTCTGAATTCCACAAATAACTGTTTTCAATTAGCAACACACTGTTATTTTCTTTAATGGCAAGAAAATCAAAATGCTGCGCAAGAGTTAGATGAAAGGGCGGAAGAATATAGTAGAATGGAAGCTGATCATGAACGAGGTTCTGAACATGACAATGGTTTCGAACATGACAATGGTTCTATCGATGAAAGCCATAGCGGTTCAGAGGGCACTTCTATTCAGGTCGTAGGTGTAGTTTTGAAGAAGCCTGTAGGCAAATGGAAGCTGATCAATCTTTTTGGTGATACATTCTTGATTTGCAGATTACAATTAAAAATTTGCTTGCTTCTTCATACGAATTTGCATTCTATTCGAAATAATTGCTTGCTTTTCAAAACCTCACATTATAATTAGTTTTCCTTTGTACATGAATTTGCATTATATTTTGTATAATGATCTTGGTTTCCAAAGTATACATAATTGCATATTACTGTGAGTGTGAATGCAGTTTAATTTATTCATAATTTCTAGTATAATTAATATAACAATAACAAGCAATATCCAATGCAATAACAAGCAATATTCAATGCATTACTCAGCAATCTGGTAGTCATATTGTTTATGCCAACAACAAAAAACAATTACATATGGAATGGAAACAACAATTTACTACTAAGCAAACACTATAGAAGTAAAATAACAGAAGTTGATCAATCGTTTTGATGCTTCATTCTTGATTTGCAGATTACAATTAAAAATTTGATTGCTTCTTCGTATGAACTTGCATTCTATTCTAAATAATTGTTTGCTTTTCAAAACCTCACATTATAATTAGTTTTCCTTTGTACATGAATTTGCATTATATTTTGTATAATGATCTTGGTTTCCAAAGTATACATAATTGCATATTACTGTGAGTGTGAATGCAGTTTAATTTATTCATAATTTCTAGTATAATTAATATAACAATAACAAGCAATATCCAATGCAATAACAAGCAATATTCAATGCAGTACTCAGCAATCTGGTAGTCATATTGTTTATGCCAACAACAAAAAACAATTACATATGGAATGGAAACAACAATTTACTACTAACCAAACACTATAGAAGTAAAATAACAGAAGTTGATCAATCGTTTTGATGCTTCATTCTTGATTTGCAGATTACAATTAAAAATTTGCTTGCTTCTTCGTATGAACTTGCATTCTATTCTAAATAATTGTTTGCTTTTCAAAACCTCACATTATATTTAGTTTTCCTTTGTACATGAATTTGCATTATATTTTGTATAATGGCCTTGCTTTCCAAAGTATACATAATTGCATATTATTGTGAGTGTGAATGCAGTTTAACATTTATTCATAATTTTTAGTATAATTAATATAGCAGTAACAAGCAATATCCAATGTATTAACAAGCAATATCCAATGCTACTCTGCAATCTGGTGGTCATATTGTTTACGTCAGCAACAGAATACAATTACATTTGCACTTGAACCACAGAAGGTCTTTCATTGAAATAAAAATTGTTCACTCACTTCCTCTTCTCACTAAGTGAAAATACCAAATTTGTAGCACGTCAGTTCAACTAATAATAAATGCAAAGAATACTATGGTGTAATGAGATATATAATACTACACAAAATTAAGCTGCCAGTCACTTTATTATGTAGGCTATAACAGAGTATAACGAGAAAAAGGAAGACAATGAAATTGCTTTTATTGCTGAAATTTTTGGGCGAATTTCTGAAAAGCATTCCCTTCGCGACTTATTTAATAAAAAATGGAACGGTTAGTATTGAATGAAATGAACAAGAATTAACACGTAAATAAGCAATAATTCATAATTAAGCACTCAGACTCTAATACCTTCGTCTTCATCAGATCTTTTCCTTGCTCCACCCTCTTGTTCTGTCATACTGCGAGATGATTCAACAGCTTGTCTTTGGCTTCCCTCTTCGATTGCCTTGGTATTTCTATCCATTGTATAAGTTTACTCCTCTGTTGCAAAACCAAAATAAGTAATAATCAAACGAAGATCTAATTTAAGATCAACCATATGCTTATTTTTAAACAAGCAAATAGTCATACATAAACAAGCAAACATATAAACTGAGGTAACATCCAATCAAACAACAACATAGACTTAAATAAAAGTGTTCCCCTCACAACAAAGCGTAAAAAAATAGAAGAAAATAGGATCTAACATAAGATGGAACATTTACTATCTTTAAAGCAAGCAAATATGTAGCCATAAATAAGCAAAAATGTAAAATGCATTAACACCCAAGCAAACAACAACAAAGAACCAAGCAACCAACAAAATAAAAACAAGCAATTCTTAATGCCCAAAAAAATGTAAACCCAATGTATGAAACAGGGTCTATCATGAGACCAAACATTTTTTAACTCAAGAATAAGCAAAGAATCATTTTTCAATAAGCAAACAAATACATTTTAATAACAACCAGCATTTCCTGAGTCTGGAATAAGCAAAATGAATGAAATAGGGTCTATCATGAGACCAAGCATTTTCTAACTCTAGAATAAACAAATAATCAATCTTCAATAAGCAACCAGATACATTTTAATAACACCCAGTATTTCCTAACTCTAGAATAAGCAAAATATCAATCTTCAATAAGCAAACACATACATTTTAATGATACCCAAACAAACTACAACATAGAACAAAGCAACCAAAACAATAAAAACAAGCAATTCTTAATGCCCAGAAAAACGTAACAAAAGCGTATGAAACAGGGTCTGTCATGAGACCAAGCGTTTTCCAACTCTAGAATAAGCAAAGAATCAATCTTCAATAAGCAAACCAATACATTTTAATGACACTTCTTGATACGATCATGGAGGCCGTGCGTCAAGGATTTCAGCTACAGCTGGATTCAACCGAAAACCGTCCTATCGAGATGATATCCGAAAGCTATGAAACTGCCACCATTGTCTTCGTCTTGGAAACGGCTTCGCGTGGGTATCTTGCACATCCAAATCGGAGTCCGAATGAGGGAGTTATGGCGGTTTTACGGAAGTCGCGCAGAGAAGGCCGGGAGCTTCGGGAAAAACGCCCGGCCGGGCGTTTTTACTGTGCAAAACGCCCGGGGACAGGGAAAACGCCCGGGCCGGGCATTTTGGCATGTGAAAAACGCCCGACCGGGCGATTATGCCGATTTTTTAGATTTTGTGGGCCAACTTTCTATTTTTGGACCCATAGTATAAATACCTCTTGATGTCATTTCTTTTCTTTAGGTTTTTGCTGAATTATATGCTTGAGAGCTTTGTTTCCTCTTGGAGAGGGTTTCTATCCAATTCTTAGATTTAAGTTGCTTGAATCCATCAATTGCTAGTTCAAGCATGGGATTTCCATCAATTGCTAGTTCAAGCATGGATCAAGTAGAGGTATGCTTTGAGGTTTGTGGTTCCCTTGAAGATCTAGCCATGGATGCATGTTAGTTATGTTGTAAGTGCCTTAGCTTGCTTCATCAATGACTATGTATCCCAATTTCCACCCTATCCAATGTTATTTCCTTCTTTGTTCATCTTAGTTTCCTTATTTGTTGTTGGGTTGCCATTATTGACACAATAGAAAATCTACTTGACAAAAATATTAGATCAATCACCTTCAAATTGGGTAAATTCTTGGGAAATGGATTATGGTACCACCTCGCTTTGTTACTGTGTACTTTTATAGAAGAAATTCCTGAATAATTTGATCAAATTGTGACTTCATTGTCTATATATTTATATCATGTAACGAAATATTGGGGTAGAATGCAATTTCAGACTTTATAGTGAAGATTATACTGTACCACATAAATTTCTTCATATACGACACACATAGTAATCTTTTTAATACCCAGTACTTAATTCTAGGGGGAACGCAATATATATTAATTGAAAGTTTTATAAAACCCGATTATAACACGTTTAATTAAATGTATATCATTTTCAGTATCGAATTTTAATTGACTTTCTAAAAGTGAAATGAGCGATTGCCGGCGTAAAAAGAAACACAACAGTGAAAGAATTCTTGCTGCATTCGAACTCGAAATGAAACAGGACCACTTTATATTTTGCTTTAATTTATAATTTTTAACAGGACCACTTTATATTTTGTTTTTATTTTTTTGATAGGCATGGTTCATTCGAACTCGAAACCTTTGGCCTCCGAAAAGATGAAAAATACATATATGCATGCATATAAAAAGGAATATTGGTCCTTAAAATCATGAACTTTAGTCAAATTTTGGTATTTCCGAACTTTAAAATTGGTCTAAAGACAAACTTTACAATTTGTTTGTTATTTCCCATTACAGCCCAATTAAGATATCTTCGGCAAAAATATTATTGTATATGGGCAATCGTGAAATGTTTATGATATTTTAAATTACTTTTTAAGTTTGTGACAAGTATGATAAAAAGTTACGTAGAAAATCACGTTGATTTAGTAGTCCCAAAGTAGGATAAAAAGATGCACGGAAGTTGGTTAGATATTGTGAAGATTGACCTGCCATGAAAAAAATTATACATTAGAAAAACATATATACCTATATTAAACTAATATAGTATGCCTAATTAAGAAATCGAATGATATTCAAATATGGTATGCCCAAAATATAGTACTACAGTTTTGTAATAATATATACTACTATATAATAAGTTTCTTCTTAATTCACAAACCAAACTTTGATTATTTTAACCAAAATTAGAAATATTACTACAAAATAATCATCCTGAAATTAAGTTGCCTGATGATTTTTTTTAATACTAATATCAAAGATTTCTTTAAGTTACCCGTGAATTGTGATTTGCGGCCGAACAATTAAAGTGAACAATAGAGTCATGTGACTCATGTTTTTCTAGTCCCTCCGTTCCATAAATATTGAGACAAAACTTTTGGGCACGGAGGTTAAGAATTTATATTAAATAAATAGGAGAGATGAAAAAAGTAGGAAAGATAAGAGAGAGTAAAGTAAATGATGGAATAAAAAAAGAGTGATTAGATGTTTTGTCTTTTGTTAAAAAAGGAAATGACTCAACTTTGTTGGGATGGACTAAAAAGGAATACGACTCAACTTTTTGATACGGAGGGAGTATTTCGGATAGTACATAAAAAGTAGTTATATTCAAATTTTGATAAGTATTTTTGCATTAAACTTGTATCATTTTTCACTTAAACCCTACCAGACTATGAGTAGTAGATGAAAATAGTCCGTTACTGAAAATTTGTCACTTATTTTTATTTTCGTTCATCTATAAAAATTTGTCACCTTTCACTTAAACCATTTTTGGCAGTAGTCCTCACGTTCCATTAACTCAATCTCTCTCACATTTTGTTATAAAATAATAAATAAAATTGGAACCCACATGACACTAACTTTTCAACCTACCTTCTATTAAATTTCTTAAAATCCATATCGGTTCAAATGGTGACAAATTATGAAGGACGGAGGGGGGGTTGGGTTGTGTTTAACACTATTTTAAAGTTGGAAACTAGAATGTAATTTTATCATAACCCCATGCAATAACAGTAATATTCCAGTCGAACAAAGCAAGTGGAGTAGTACTATAAATTTCCACCTCTCCATGCACATATATTTACAAACAACCATCAAAGCATAAAACAACCTTTTTCCTCTTCATCTCCCAAACACTCAAACTTTTCTCTCCAAAATCCATGGAAGATACTCCAGAACGAAAGAAACTCGAGAAGGCAATGCCGTGGGTGGTCTTCTACATCGCCGCCGCCTCCGCCGTCTGCACCATCGCCATGGCCGCCGACGCCTTCAAAGGCTTCCGCCGCCGGAAGCTCTGGTTCCCCTGCACCTACTTCTCTCAACCCGACCTCCCTCACCCTTCTCGGCATCCTCGACCTCACCGCCGTCATGAAGAAAATCAGGATCGCCAAGCTCACCACCCTCGTCTTCCTCAAAACTTCCATCGTCAACTTCACCTCCTCCCTCGGATCCATAGACGGCAAGCACGTCCTCTCCAACGTCGTCGCCCTCGCGATTCTCGTCACAACGGTTATTGTCGACATCACAATCCGGCTCATCGTGCTGAAACGGGTTAACTTCTACTACGTCCCACTCATGATCTTTGCATTTCT
Organism: Salvia hispanica; assembly: GCF_023119035.1. Lineage (NCBI taxonomy): Eukaryota > Viridiplantae > Streptophyta > Magnoliopsida > Lamiales > Lamiaceae > Salvia > Salvia hispanica. Next base: position 22,552,522 of record NC_062969.1, read on the forward strand.
CTCAATGGCCACCCTCGTTTCTCTGGCGACCGCAGCCCCGGCCATGAAGCAGAGCCTGGAGGCTGCCTACCGTGAAAAGTATAGAGTGATTTCGAATGAGGATAGAGAGAGATTGTTGTTGAGAAATGAGGGTTTGGGGATTGATGAGAGGAAAAGGTTTATGATGAAGTATTGGGTGATGGTGGCAACTTCCAATCCTGAGTTCGTGATGGCTCGTTCCGTTGTCTGCACCATGTCGGCCTTGCTCTGCTTGATCTCCCTGATTACCCTCCCGATTGCCTATGTCTTTGAGTGGAAAAAGTATGAACGCCCGTCTGTGTATGAAGGCTCCATCGAGTGGGGGTTGTGGTCTCCACCATTGCCCCCCTGTCAAGTTGGCTCGTCATTGTCAGCTTCAAGCTGACAACGACAGGCCTTGGTAGAGTCAGAGACAAGATGAAAGTTGAGGATTATTGGTTTCAAACCCTGGTTGATGTGAGGGGGAGATTCTCAAGTTTGAAGATCTTAGGACAGAGACAAGTTCTTGCATGATGCGAAATGGTATGGAGTTACTTTCTTCATCGGGGTTCAAATCTCGATCATAAGCCTCAGTAAATTATTCGTGCTCATCGCTTCATTAGGGATATAAACCCAGACTTTTCTACTATAATCATCAATAATAGTCATGTAGTACCTCCCCCACCAAGTGTATTAACTGGTGCAGGGCCCCATAAGTCTGAGTGGGCATACTCTAAAGGTGAATTAGAGAAGTGAGTACCTGCAGGAAATGGAGATCTCTTGGCCTTCCCCAGCACACAATGTTCACATGGGCCAAGACTTGATGTAGCATCTCCTGGGATTATTCCTGACTTCACAAGCTCCTTGATGCTGCCTTCTGCAGGATGACCAAGCCTCTCATGCCATAGCCTCAAGTCATCAATCATGGCAGTATTGGAGTCTCCAGTAATGACTTCAGCTAATAGGTAGTAGAGGCTATTTCTTCTCTCAGCCATCATTACAGTATGAGACCCTTTCTTGACCTCCATTCTGCCACCAGAGGAGATGAATGTGAAGCCCTTAATTTCCAGTAACCCCAGTGAGACAAGATTCCTTTTAATCTCTGGGATATACCTAACATCACTCAACAATTTCACAGAGCCATCATGCATTCTTAACTTTACAGTTCCAATTCCTTTCACATTGCACACTGTGTTATTGCCTAACAACACTGAACCAGTAGCATCTTTTAGATCAAGAAACCAAGACTTATGTGGGCACATATGAAAACTACACCCAGAATCCATAATCCATACACCAGTTAAGCCACTCTCCATAACATTTAATATTTCTGGAGGAGCACATTCTTCAATACAATCAGAGGAGGGATTAGTGTTACCTTCGGCCTGCTTCTTTTTTCAAGCATAGCAATCTTTCTTGATGTGGCCCGGCTTCTTACACCAATGGCATGACCTAGTCTCCCTCTGATTTGGTGTGGAGGACTTCACTTCATCAGCTTTCTTTTTGAACTTCCCTTTCTTGAACTTCTTGACATAAAGACTTTCAGGAACTGCATCTTGTGGCTGTGCAGATCCCTTTTGCAACTCCTTTGATCTTAGAGCTGATTGAACCTCAGTGAGAGTGATGGTCTTTTCTCTCCCATATACCATGGCATCCCTGAGATGATCATAGCTTTTGGGAAGGGCATTCAGTAACAGAATAGCCTTGTCTTCATCTTCGATTTGAACATCAATGTTCTCAAGATCGTCCACTGCTTTATTAAACTCCTCCAGCTGCTCTGTTATACCCCTATCTTCCTCAAACTTATATGCATAGAGCCTCTGCTTCATACACAATCGATTGGCTAACGACTTTGTCATGTAGAGACTCTCTAACTTGGTCAAGACCCCAGCTGCTGTAGTTTCTTTAGAAACTTCCCTTAGTACCTTATCGCCAAGGCACAATATCACCACGCTATGAGCCTTAGCGTGTATCTCAGCCAGCTTGGACTTGGCCTTTTCATCGAGCACCTCGCCTGCCTTCCGATCATCTATTTTTTCATCCAGAGCTGCAGACAATCCTTGCTGGATCAGTAGTGCTTTGATCTTTAATCGCCAGAGCCCAAAATCATTGCTCCCGGTGAATCTCTCGGCCTCCAATCGCGCAACCATTTCTGAATCGATATCCTCTCCGTCGCCCCTTCCCACAGACGGCGCCAAACTGTGATGAAATCTTGAATGAAGATCGAACTCAGAAACCGTGAAGAAAGGTATTGTGTATGTTGTTGGGAATTCTTGAGGGAAAGAGTGTGTCAATCTTATTGAGAAAAGAAGTAGATTACACCTTTTATACTAACCCTCTACTAACTGCCACTCTACTGTAACAACCAAGAAGAAGAACAAGAAAAGAAAACAAAACAGAAAAACAAACTAACTCATTTCTATTCCAACGGCTAGTTCAAGATATTTGAACTAGCCTCTTGATTATCTTCTTGGGCTGGGCCTATTTGTTGGGCTGGCTACACAAGCACACACTAACTCACAATTCTCCACCTTGCTGATGTAGCTCAGCCATGATCACAGACATTTATCAACCTTTTACAATGCTCAAACTTCTCCTTCGGCAGAGCCTTTGTAAACATGTCTGCAGGGTTATGCAAAGTACTGATCTTCACCACCTTAGCATTTCCTTTCTCCACCTCATCTCTGATGAAGTGTAGACGCACATCAATGTGCTTACTACGCTCATGGAAAGTCTGATGTCGAGCAAGGCATAAGGCACTGCTGCTGTCACAATGCACTGTCACTTCACTCTGCTCCACCTCAAACTCAGCAGCTATTCCCTTTGTCCAAAAACTTTCCTTCACTGCAGAGGTTGATGCAATATATTCAGACTCTGTGGTGGACAAAGCAACCACACTCTGCAGGGTAGACTTCCAACTTATTGCTGACCCAAACATGGTGAACACATATCCAGTTTGAGACTTCCTATTATCAAGGTTTGCAGCATAGTCTGCATCACAAAACCCCTGAATTTCCTCACCTTCAGATCCATTCCACTGTTTATACAATATTCCACAACCTCCTGCTCCTTTAAGATACCTTAGCACCCACTTCAAGGCACTCCAGTGCTCCTTACCAAATGCAGATATGTATCTGCTAGTGATGCTTACAGCATGTGAAATATCAGGCCGGGTACAGATCATAGCATACATCAAGCTGCCAATGATGTTAGCATATGGGACATTCTTCACCTCCTCAGCCTCTTGCAAGTTTTCTGGGACTTGGGTTTTGGTCAATTTGAAGTGTTGTGACAGAGGTGTAGCAGCAGCCTTCACATTATCCATATTAAAGCTCTTTAGCACTCTCTTCACATAATCTGTCTGAGATAGCCAAAGGGTTCCCTCTTCCCTGTTCCTTATAATATCCATGCCAAGAATTCTCTTTGCATCTCCCAAATCTTTCATTTCAAAGCTCTTAGATAATCCATCTTTTACCAACTGAATTTCATGCTTAGAAGGTCCAGCTATGAGGATATCATCCACATAGATCAGCAAGTAAGCTACTGGAACTCCATCCCTCTTCTTAATATAAACACAATCATCATACTTGGACCTAGCAAAGCCATTGTTAGACATATGAGCATCAAATTTCTTATTCCACTGTCTTGGGCTTTGCTTAAGTCCATAGAGACTTTTCTTGAGAAGGCATACTTTATTCTCATCCCCCTTCTTCACATACCCTTCAGGCTGACACATATAGATGGATTCCTCTAAGTCTCCATGCAAGAATGCGGTTTTCACATCCAACTGCTGCAAATCCCAATTCCTCTGATTTACTACAGCTAACAGGATTCTGATTGAAGTATGCTTTACAACAGGGGCAAATACTTCATTGTAATCAATGCCCTCTTCTTGAGTAAAGCCCCTTGCCACCAAACGAGCCTTGAATCTCACACTATCATATCCAGTAGACTCCACTTTCTTCTTGAACAACCACTTGCAACTGACTAGTTTCATAAACTCAGTCCTCTCAACTAATATCCAAGTCTTGTTTCTAATTAGGGAGTCTATCTCATCATTCATAGCTTCAATCCATTTCTTTCTTTCACTGGTTGACATAGCTTCAGTGTATGTAGCAGGCTCAGAGCACTCAAGCTTCTCAGCAGCACATAATGCATAAGAGATTATGTCAGCCTCTGCATATCTGGCTGGAGCCTTTATGTTTTGTCTCCGAGTCCTATCCCTAGCAAGTTGATAGTTTCTCAGATCATCAGGCTGTGAGGGACCTTCTTCATCTGTGTCTGAAGTGACATCATTAGGCTTTAGGGACTGATCCTCAGCAATTATCATAGGCTCAAGAAAAGAATCCTGATGCTCCACCTCAATCTGTGTAGAGTCAGATTCCTTGCTGCCTTCAGACTTCTCTAAGTAAGGCATGAGGTGTTCAACAAATGTTACATCTCTGCTGATCACAACCTTTTGCTTACCCTCCTCTACACACCAGAGTCTGTATCCTTTTACCCCCTTCTGATATCCCAGCATGACACATCTCAGAGCTCGAGCCTCCAGCTTGCCTTGCTTCACATGTGCAAAGCATTTGCAGCCAAATGTCCTGACCTTAGAGTAGTCCCCATGGCCACCATACCACCTAAAGTCAGGGGTATGCCCTTTCAAACTAGTAGAGGGACATTTGTTGATCAAATATGCTGCTGTAGACACTGCCTCTCCCCAGAACTTCTTACTCATTCCATTCCAGCTGCAAACAACATACACCTTACTCTTTCCATAATGGTCCTATTCATGCGCTCTGCAACTCCATTTTGTTGTGGAGTACCTGGGACTGTTTTGTGCCTTTTGATCCCATTTTCCTTGCAGAATAACTCAAACTCCTTGGACAAATATTCTAGCCCATTGTCAGTTCTCAAGCACTTCAACTTAGAGCCTTTTTCAGCCTCAACCTCCTTACACCAATACTTGAACATCTGGAAAGCTTCTGACTTTTCTTTAAGGATATAAACCCAGACTTTTCTACTATAATCATCAATAATAGTCATGTAGTACCTTCCCCCACCAAGTGTATTAACTGGTGCAGGGCCCCATAAGTCTGAGTGGGCATACTCTAAAGGTGAATTAGAGAAGTGAGTACCTGCAGGAAATGGAGATTTCTTGGCCTTCCCCAGCACACAATGTTCACATGGGCCAAGACTTGATGTAGCATCTCCTGGGATTATTCCTGACTTCACAAGCTCCTTGATGCTGCCTTCTGCAGGATGACCAAGCCTCTCATGCCATAGCCTCAAGTCATCAATCATGGCAGTAATGGAGTCTCCAGTAATGACTTCAGCTAATAGGTAGTAGAGGCTATTTCTTCTCTCAGCCATCATTACAGTATGAGACCCTTTCTTGACCTCCATTCTGCCAGTACCTGCAGGAAATGGAGATTTCTTGGCCTTCCCCAGCACACAATGTTCACATGGGCCAAGACTTGATGTAGCATCTCCTGGGATTATTCCTGACTTCACAAGCTCCTTGATGCTGCCTTCTGCAGGATGACCAAGCCTCTCATGCCATAGCCTCAAGTCATCAATCATGGCAGTAATGGAGTCTCCAGTAATGACTTCAGCTAATAGGTAGTAGAGGCTATTTCTTCTCTCAGCCATCATTACAGTATGAGACCCTTTCTTGACCTCCATTCTGCCACCAGAGGAGATGAATGTGAAGCCCTTA